>NC_064645.1:459160101-459463131 GCF_023864345.2 Schistocerca serialis cubense | reverse complement strand
ACTTCAGAGTTTATTGTCACAACCGTTTCCTCTAAATGGTAAATATTACGTCAGTTCCCCTGCTTCAGAATCACTGCGAGGGCCAATAAATTGCAACGTTAGTAATTCCATTGCGAACATTCAGTTCAGCACTAGCTCTCGAGGGTCTATTTGATTCTTGATTACATCTAGATTCATTTAGACTTAACTTTCTCACACACGCGTGGTTTTGCATATTGCATACCGTTCCCTTCGCTCGTAAGTTAAATTGGACCTACATTCACTGCCAGCTGGAATCCCTGTCATGTTTGAAACCGATTTTCATCTACAGTGAAGAACACTCTCACTCGGACCCTATTAGCTACAATATTTATACGATGGCTCCTTTCTCATAGTGTTACATGCCTGCACTTTGTACTCTATCCCTTGTAGAAACACTATGCGCTGATTCATCAACAGACTGGAAACCTCAGTCATGGCGAAGCCATAGGTACGTCCAAACACGATGGCTTCTTTCTGCCAGTCTGTCACATAATCAAAACATCTTACTGGGATCATTCAGTACAATGGACTGGCACATCCACATTGCTGCACTGGCAGTGACGGAGGATTACGTAACTGTCTGGTATAAATTGTAAACCGTTTGAAGCACTAACAAGCAAACCGTGCTCTCAGTTATGGAGAGACATATTCGGCGGACGAGCTTTGTTTATATTGCAGAGATTAATGCCTTCCGGCCATGTATCGTATACCAGAGTTCTTATATTTTACGACGCTTTTACTAGTACCTGTTGTAGCATGACTGATAGAAAAAGCTCCTCTATCCTTCATCAGCTAAGTTACATTTTATTTCATCTACTAAGTGGGCAGTACCGACTGTTGGTTGGTGGCTGGAAGGTTCTCACGGAAAATTGCGGATTCCAGGGCATACCGTGACTACTGTGGAGTTGCAGCGATAAGGCTTTGCTCAAGCTGAGAGGCACTTCCGGTGTGGTTCCCACGGCCTGCTTGGGTTATTCTGAAGTTGTGGTTTCCGGGAGTTAATGGCTGACAAGCGGTCGAATCGGTGCTTAGGCCACAAGTGCCCATTTGACAAGCAGTAAATATCTGTACAGTATGAATGTCAGCATGAATCCTACCTCTCATTTCCCATAAAACATGCGAACAGTTTGTGCAATTCTGTGTATCGTCCCCGTTCCAGAAACTGTGTGTGCACTACGGCCTCCAACAGTGGTAGACTGGTAAACATCGGTACCAAAATACTAAATTGCTTATACGTATTTATACACCATGCCAGAAAACTTTTGCTGCATTTGCTCCATTCTCATGCTTCGAGGCACATTTACGCTCGTTACATTCGCTACAAGCACTGTCGCCGTCAATCCAACAGATTTAGGGCTGAGAGGAGAGAAGCCTAAATTCTAGTCAATTATTTCCTGGCAGGCGTACCGTGCCAACTGCCATTCGCTTCTCGGTTGTTGTCCGGTGTTCACGGTGCAGTTCGGTGATGTAAGTGTCGCTTTTTACTGCAGCATGAGGTGCCATCTCAGAGTCTGTGCTGTGAACAGCTCGTATTTATCTGATTGTTTGTGGAGCTTCGATGAGGAATTCTTTCGTCCATTTCTCCTGTTAATTTGAAAGTGTTGGTTACGCAGTTGAGGATCTCTGATTACGTTCTTCTTTCACTCTTCCTACCTATGTCAATTAAAGTCCTACATATTTAACTTCAGTATTGTGGTGTGCATACTGTAAGACCTTCAATACACACACCATCAGATTATTTTACTTTCGCTCCAACGAAGTAGGCGAGTGTCAGCAATATGTCTCGTGGTCTTATTGTTGCGTGTTTATCCTCTGCCGTTAGGTCAGACGATAGAAATGCCACTTGCACGCATAGAGTAGCAGATTGACAGTGACCAGCTTTAAACAGAACTTGATTAATTTTCACACACATTTATTAAAATAATAAAAAGGCATAGATATTACGTAACTTGATTCTGGATGCTGTTTACAACTGACAATCTGTAGTTCCTTTGTTCTTGGTACGTTAATCTTATTCTCACATATCTCTGATACTTGACAAAGTGTCTATTCATTTATCTTCATGGCTATGTACAGGAATATGGTAATCTTATTAGGCGCAGACTGAAACTTCACTATTGACTGGTACAGGCAAATGCAGACTAATACAGACTAATGCAGACTGATGCAGAGTGACTAATCAGAGGTCTGTGCACTCGTTATAATACCTGGAGCGTTCAGGTATCACTGCACGAGTGTGATCCACGAGGAGAAAAGGTTCTACGTTAGCAGCAATCTCATTGGCTGCGTTACATATTAATACGCAGATTGGTGGAAGCAGAATTTGGTCTGTCTCTAAGGCAGCGCCATCTCGTAGTGCGGAGACGGACAAGCGCTGCGCCTGCACTGTTGTGCTTAGTGGGGCGCGCTCTAGTGGGAAATTTGTGTACACACTGACTACGCGGAACTATGTACACAACAAGTATTTCATGTTAGGCTTCAGTATTTTTGTTTTCAAGTCACATTGCCGTAGAATAACCATAGCATGGCACAGAGATTTGCACACATCACTTATGTCGTACAATCGCTGTTACCGATATTGTGTGTAAGTGTAAATGTTTCATCCCCATCGTCAAGCAATTACCTAGATCCTATACAAATAACAGCATAAGCTCTGCCTACACATTAGTCTTCATTCTCTCTCCATCTCCACACCCTTCATCTCCTTTCTCAATGCAACTTCCACCATCCACCCCTCCCGGATGATGAGCTTCGCCCTGACATCTACCCTTCCTACCAACTCTAACCCCATCTTCCTGCCTCCTTCTCAGGGCTCCCTGTCCTCCCCCTCCCTCCTCCTGAGCGGCTTCCCCCTCCTACTCCCCCTCCATCTCTTGTGCCTCCTTTCAGTGTCTCTGCACTCCCTCCTGCCCTGTCTTCCCTCTTCATCTCCCACCCCATGTGTCTCCCACCTCTTGGTGTACCCACTGCTGCCCCTCCTCTCTTCATCCCGCCGCTTCCCCTGCTGCCCCTTTTCCATCCTCTCTGCCCTTTCCCTCGGCAGGTCCCACCTGGAAGTTCTATTCTTCGTCGCGTGTTCTCCATGTGGGTTTCAAGTGTGTTGTTCCAGAGTGTTTTTACTACTGTGGCACGACTTTTATCATGTGCATGTCCATTCAGTGCCTTCTCTGAGTTCTGAAAAATCGCCAACTGTGTTTTTTAACTTTCTGGTGACTTTTTTTTTTAACTATCCTCCATGAACGTCTCCGTGTTAGTCTATATTTTACCCCCATGTTCTCCCGTTATTCTGTTTTAAGTTACCCTTTATCGCCTTATGTATGTAACATTTTATTCCTATTTTAAGTTTTCATGCCACTCGGCTGAAGAGTGGTGGATTGTGCCACTGACAGCCCTCCCCTGCCCATATGGGGCAGGGGAATGAAATCACAATAAAGAAAAAAAAAGTAGTCTTCATTCTTCCCTCTGTCGTTCCACACCGAAACACAGTATCGTACCTGCAAAGTAGATGACTCAGTGAGACGAACTGTGAGAAAAATCAATAGAGCTCTTTTAATTTTTGCCACTAACGACTTCATGTCCGAGGTTTCCATTGTGTAATTCTTACCTGAAGTGCTGAGCTCATTTGCCGGTCAGCCATTCCGTAAACCCCCGTATAAACCGGCGGCGGTTATTTGCGAGAAAAATCGCGAGCCAGCGCGCGCTAAATTACTCCTCGCTCCCTCGGAAAAACATTCCCCGCTGTGGGCGCAGCCGAGCTGCCGCTCGAGAATTTGTTTTAAGGGCAGCGTTATTCGTTACTGGCTGCGTTAACGGACGATGCAATTATTCTCATCGGTGCCCTCTGTTGGGGCGCGAGCCAACCTGCAGAGGTGGCTGGGAGGGTGAGCATTGAGTTTAGCTCGCCCTCTGATGTTCCACCACGCTCAGCAGACACGGCGGCGTTATTAAACGACGCTCATTATTAGGGCGAACGTTAGAATACGAGAGGCACGTGCATATTTCAGGCCACTAGCTGCATTCGTAACTGCGTCCACTTCACATATAAACATGCTGCAAAGTTACTTTTCTAATAGCACAACGTTAATTAGGTATTAGCAGCAACTGTCCCACCAGCGATACTGCAAAGAACTCATACGTACAAAACAGCTTTAAAAGTCTGACTGGAAATCGGCGCGTGCCCTTAATATCAAACACTGAATGACCGTAGTTTGGGGAGTTTCCATTTTAAGTGAGTTTCCGGTCTCGGAGCCTTATTTTAAGCCCAAAATTATTTCTTCAAAAAATTATTTCTTCGCACAATTCCTTAATAACAAACACAAGTACATATCTAAAATAAAGTCTAAATAATTTTTGGTCGGTAAACTAGCCTATGCAGCAGAAAATGGCGGGCAAAATACCTACGTGCGAATGGCACAAACGGTCTGCTTGTTTGAGGGTGACGTACAGGTCTGCAGTTAAAATTAAATATGTACATTAACAAAATTAAATTATCTATGGAGTGAAACTCGAAAATCTAATTTCCTGAAGTGTATTGGGAAATGGTGGCCACCTGAAAACGTAGGTACTAGAAATCGACCGATTTCGTTGCCTTTAAACGTAAATAAATAACAAACGTATTTAAAAATGTATCTTTTTTAGATTCACCCAAAAATACAAGCGTCTATTTTATTAAATCCAAAATGGAATCCATTTTAACCGAGTAGTTTTTTTAATTATGTGAACCAGTTTAAAAAAGATGTCTCCAAAAATGCCCATTTAAAGTTTTTGTGTATATAACTTTAGAATGCCCCAACTTGCGATTAATCTTCTCTCCCGGACCATATGGTAACCCCTCTTCTTCTTCAAAGAACTCAATTTCTAGAGTGCGAGTCTCTCCAGCTGCGATTCCAGCCACGATGCTGCTCTCGATAGAAAGCCTCTCTGAACGCTTGAGGGCCCCGTCGTCTCTTTTCGTCTAGACTCTACAAGCCGTGGTACTGATAACGACTCGCGTGGGCTTCATGTTATGCGGATCACCATTAAATACACCGTTAAGACTCATCTATCGTCCGACTGTTAGCAATTTGGACGACTTTTGGACTCGAAAGCTAGTGTTTTGGAGCATAAATCCAAATTAAAGAATTCAGTGCTTCGTTGTTCCGCGTATAGGTTCCAAGATATCTATCAATCAAATTGTCGACAGTCAGATGTTTCTGCGTGTCAACAACATCTTCAGTAATGTCACTCTTCAGTGGGCGCTTATGATCAAAACCACCCAGTGTCCCTCTCAACCGTCCGGAGTGGCCGTGCGGTTCTAGGCGCTACAGTCTGGAGCCGCGAGACCGCTACGGTCGCAGGTTCGAATCCTGCCTCGGGCATGGATGTGTGTGATGTCCATAGGTTAGTTAGGTTTAAGTAGTTGTAAGTTCTAGGGGACTGATGACCTCTGCAGTTGAGTCCATAGTGCTCAGAGCCATTTGAACCATTTTTATCTCGCTCACCTCAGCTTGCTTCCATTTACACCATCTTTCAAAGCAGTAATTGTGCTGCGTGTTGTCACTCGTTAACTCCTGTGGTAAAGTGTCACCATAACAGCTTTTTTCATCTCAAAAAATGGTTCAAATTGCTATGAGCACTATGGGACTTAACTTCTAAGGTCATCAGTCCCCTAGAACTTAGAACTACTTAAACCTAACTAACCTAAGGACATCACACACATCCATACCCGAAACAGGATTCGAACCTGTGACCGTAGCGGTCGCGCGGTTCCTGACTGTAGCGCCTAGAACCGCTCGACCACCCCGGCCGGCTTTTCATCTCACTTTTGTCGAAAGCATGTATTTGGGACATCTGGTGGGCAAGTAAAACATCTATATCGATATTTTCTTCAACCTGGAATGTTATTATACCTTTACAAAGAGAGAGTGGTGTTTCAAACAGCCGAAGCACCGAGAGCTGCTGAAGCGGGCGTATGTGCGCTTCCAGTGAGTTTCAGGTACGAAGAATAACATCCCGACAGAATCCTTTTGATTACATGTAATTATACTCAAGCAACAACCGTTACTTTGATATTGTTTTACCAGGCAACCAGTTTTGACCTTTCAATCATGTCATCTTCAGGCTTACCACATGAGTAAACAAAGTGCCACTCGTCCATGGGTAAGACAATGCACCGATATGGTGCCTGGATGTCTAATCAAACACCTTTAAGCCGTCTATTTTCCCAACTGTTACTTTATTTGGTTAACAGTTTTAGCGATTTACTATGACATTCTCAGGCTCCCGACCGACGTGTAGGAAGATTCGACCTCGGTTCTGGTCAAAATAGAAGGCAGCATTCAAATATTGGTAGTTGTAGATTTCTGCCTGATACAGCGACCACTTCAAAAGAGATTGGAATCTTCCTAGACGTCGGTCAGGGGGCCTAAAGATGGCGCAGTAAATCGCCGAAACTGGTAGCCGTGTAAACTAACGGCCTGGAAATCAGACGGCTGGAAGGTGTTTTATCTGACATCCTGTATCGAACAGTCGAGTCCCGTAACTATCTCTGAAAAGATGGACACACAGAGATATTGTATCTGGTTCTGTAGATATCCGAACTTCATGATCATGTGTGGTCTCCACGTACGAACAGCAGTAAATCGGGTAACTAACGAAGGAACACTGAGCTGACCGAGGCGAAAACAGCTCTGTGACATAACCTGACTGGAAGCCGGGATACAGTGATGTGGCATATCTTCACGTGTCAATGAATGATTTATTAGAGGTTTGTAATGAAGGGAAGTAAGGTATGGGGGGGGGGGGGGCGTAAAAATTGTAAGGGGCAGCCAAGGTTCAGCTATGGTAACCAGGTTAACACAGATATGATCTACAATATCTATGCAGAGTTAAGAAGGCTTGTTCAGTTTTAGCACGGTGAGTTGCATCAAATAAGTTTTCGGACGGAACACCATACCAGTTACACACAATGTTCTCAAGAAATTTTTTGTTGCTCATTTCAGCTCACGCCACTCAAATAGTGTCATTGCTAGTGTGTACTTCTCATCTTCTCATGAAGTCATTAACGGATGTTGAGCTCAAAAAGGAAGTAAAAAGGGGGTTAGTGAATTAATAGAACACTAAATTACTAAATCAAATTTACTTCGATACGGAAGAAGACACTCTTGAATACATATTAGTTTGGTTCTATAATTTAGTTTCCTTGTTTTGTACTGTCCGTTTCTTCTTATCTGAAAGACAGAACATCTAACGATAGCTTGCTGTGAAGCTGAAACAGGCACTGGTAGCATTTCTGCTATCTGAGGCTGAAATACATATGTGAGGCTGATAGGACCCCAGTATTTCGTATTTCGCGAACGGCTCAAGATATCGAAACGAGATCGGCAGGAAGAGAAACACGCAATTATGTCTGACTTTTAATCCTCTTAACTTTCGCATCAACCGAGACATTGAAGCCAACAAGCCTCGCACTGGTACTAGGAACCTCTTGAAAATACGAGTGTAGTGCCTCGGGCATGGATGTGTGTGATGTCCTTAGGTTAGCTAGGTTTAAGTAGTTCTAAGTTCTAGGAGACTGATGACCACAGATGTTAAGTCTCGTAGTGCTCAGAGCCATTTAAACCATACGAGTGTAGTGACGTAACACCTGTTAATGTTGGAGCTTAAGCTTCTCGCAAAGTACCCGAAAAATATGCTCAGACTGAAAGATAAAGCTGCCCGAATGGGTTATTTTGGTGTAAACACCGCCAGGTGGGATTGTCATGGCAAGCAACATCCTAATATGCGGCAAGAAGCTAAGCCTTCGCTACTACGGTAAAGCGTATTTTCAAATGAAGCTACTTTGTACGAGACGCACACAGGGTCAACTAAGGTCTTTGTAAAAGGAATTGCACTGCCTGACCAAAAAAGTGTAGCACGCAGAAGGGGTGGAGGAAACGGAATGAAACTTCGCGGCTTAACAGGATCTGTAATGTTATTGCAGTTATTCCTAGACTGAGTCGGATTTCCTCATCGTGGCAATATGAGCGCACTTATCAAACTGAGTCAGGTGACGCAGTGGTTAACACACTGGACACGCATTCGGGAGTTCGACGGTTCAAACCAGCCGCGAGCCATCCTAAATTAGGTTTTCCATGATTTCCCTAAATCGCTTCTAGCAAATGTCAGAATGGTTCCTTTGAAATGGCAAGGCAGACTTCCTCCCTCATCCTTCCCTAATTCCATAGGACCGATGACCTCACTGTTTGGTCCACATCCCAAAATCAACCAAACAACCAACCAACCCACTTATCAGCGTCAAGACGCTGTACCTCTGGTTTGGCTGCATGCACTGATCCGATTGAGAAAGGTGTCATAAAGCTGTTCTCTGTTATGTCCATCTTTTCAGAGATGGTTGCGGGACTCGACCTTTCAGTACAGAATGTCAAATCAAACAAGTTTCAGCCGTCTAATTTCCAAACTGTCATTTTATTGGGCTACCAATTTCGACAATTTATTACGCTATCTTCTAGCCCCCTGACCGACGTATAGGAAGATTTCAAACTCAGTTCTGGTCAAAACAGTGGCCATCCTTCTAAGACTGGTATCTGTAGATTTCTGCTTGACAGAGAGACCACTTCATAAATCATCTGACGATTGTTAGATAAACGTTTGACTGTCATATAGAGCCAGATGGGGCAGGGGTCAGCGCAGGGGCCACGAATTCGTGAAGATACTGCGACGGATTTTTTACGTGCGTGCGTGCGATGCACCAATTGCGACGGATTATACGTTGCTGTTGCAATGCAAATTCTTTTATAATTTTTTTGTTCACCTACCTCTTTACAGCGGTAGATCTTCGCACGTAAACTTCTGACTGCAGCTATTTACGAGATCACTGAAAAGCAGTGTTGAGGAAACTGTAACCTCATAGCTACACGCCGGAGGCCCCTATAAGTAAAATTTTCTGAAAATTTTCTATGTAATTTAACGAAATGATTCGGAAAGGGGATGTCACTCGCTCAATCTGTATAGTGTATTCATCTCTTGGTCTCCCTCTACGATTTTTACTCTCCACGCTGCCCTCCAATAATAAATTGCCTCAGAACATGTCCTACCAACCGATCCCTTCTTCTAGTCAAGTTGTGCCACAAACTCTTCTTCTTCCCAATTCTATTCAATACGTCCTCATTAGTTATGTGATCTACCCATCTAATCTTCTGCATTCTTCTGTAGCACCACATTTCGAAAGCTTATATTCCCTTCTTGTCAAAACTATTTATCGTCCATGTTTCACTTCCATACACGGCTACGCTCATTACAAATACTTTCAGAAACGACTTCCTGACACTTAAATCTACACTCGATGTTAACTAATTTCTCTTCTTCAGAAACGCTTTCCTTGCCATTGCCAGTCTACATTTTATATCCTCTCTACTTCGACCTTCATCAGTTATTTTGCTCCCCAAATAGCAAAACTCCTTTACTACTTTAAGTGTCGCATTTCCTAATCTCATTTCCTCAGTATCACCTGAGTTAATGCGACTCCATTCCATTATCCTCGTTTTGCTTTTGTTGATGTTCATCTTATATCCTCCTTTCAAGGCACTGTCCATTCCGTTCAACTGCTCTTCCAATTCCTTTGCTGTGTCTGACAGAATTATGATGTCGCAGGGGAACCTTAAAGTTTTTATTTCTTCCCCATGGATTTTAATACCTACTCCGAATTTCTCTTGTGTTTCCTTTACTGCTTGCTCAATTTACAGATTGAATAACATCGGGAAGAGGCTACAACCCTGTCTCACTCCCTCCCCAACCACGGCTTCCCTTTCATGTTCCTCGACTCTTATAAATGCCATCTTGTTTCTTTACAAATTGTAAATAACCTTTCGATCCCTGTATTTTACCCCTGTCACTTTCAGAATTTGAAAGAGTGTTCCAGTCAACATTGTCAAAAGCTTTCTCTAAGTCTACAAATGCTAGAAACGTAGGTTTGCCTTTCTTAATCTAGCTTATTAGGTAAGTCGTAGGGTCATTATTGCCTCATGTGTTCCAATATTTCTACAGAATTCAAACTGATCTTCCCGAAGTCGGCTTCTACCAGTTTTTCCATTGGTCTGTAAAGAATTCGCCTTAGTATTTTGCAGCCGTCACTTATTAAACTGATAGTTCGGCAGTTTTCACATCTGTCAACACCAGCTTTCTTTGGGTTTGGAATTATTATATTCTTCTTGAAGTCTGAGGGTATTTCGCCTGTCTCATACATTTTGCTCACCGGATGGTAGAGTTTTGTGAGGATTGGCTCTCCTAAGGGTGTCAGTAGTTCTAATACGAATGTTGTCTACTCCCGGGGCCTTGTTTCGACTTTGGTCTTTCAGTGCTCTGCCAAACTCTTCACGCGGTGTCATATCTCCCATTTCATCTTCCTCTACATCCTCTTCCATTTCCATAATATTGTCCTCAAGTACATCACCCTTGTATAGACCCTCTATATACTCCTTCCACCTTTCTGGTTTCCCTTCTTTTCCTAGAACTGGGTTTCCATCTGAGCTCTTGATATTCATGCAAGTGGTACTCTTTCCTCCAAAGATCTCTTAAATTTTCCTGTAGGCAGTATCTATCCTACCCCTAGCGTGATAAATCTCTACATCCTCACATATTTGTCCTCTAGCCATCCCGGCTTAGCCATTTTGCACTTCCTGTCGATCTCATTTTTTAGACGTTTTTATTCCTTTTGGCCTGCTTCATTTACTGCATATTTATATTTTTTGTATTTTCTCCTTTCATCATTTAAATTCAATATTTCTTCTGTTACCCAAGGATTTCTACTAGCCCTCGTCTTTTTACCTACTTGATCCTCTGCTGCCTTCACTACTTCATCCCTCAAAGGTACACATTCTTCTTCTACTGTATTTGTTTCCCACATTCTTGTCAATTGTTCCCTTATGCTCTCCCTGAAACCCTGTACAACCTCTGGTTTAGTCAGTTTATCCAGTTCCCTTCTCCTTAAATTCCCACCTTTTCGCAGTTTCTTCAGTTTTAATCTACAGTTCATAACCAATAGATTGCAGTCAGAGTCCACATCTGCCACTGGAAATGTCCTACAATTTAAAATCTGTTTCCTAAATCTCTGTCTTACCATTATACAATCTATCTGATACCTTCTAGTATCTCCAGGCTTCTTCCATATATACATCCTTCTATCATGATTCTTGAACCAAGTGTTAGCTATGATTAAGTTATGCTCTGTGCAAAATTCTACACGGCGGCCTCCTCTTTCATTTCTTACCCCCAGTCCATATTCACCTACTACGTTTTCTTCTGTTCCTTTTCCTATTATCGAATTCCAGTCACCCATGACAATTAAGTTTTTGTCTCCCTTCACTATCTGAATAATTTTTTATCTCATCGTACATTTCATCAATTTCTTCGTCGTCTGCAGAGCTAGTTGGCATCCTAACCATTGAATTTGCTGAAAAATTATGGTAAAGAGTGGTCGCAATTTAATTCTAAATGTGAGATGGAATAATTATTTTAATTACTATATACCTCATACTCTGGATTTATTAGTCGTCCTCTCCGTTATGTACACACTCTAAGACAACCGGAGTCCGATTGCCTATAATGGTGGAGAACCGCCTAGCGGTCACTCTGAACTGCTTTGAGAGGGTGGGGAGCAGCCACACCAACCCTGTAGAACACACCACACTCACACCACCGCAGGTGCAACCCTAACCACCACTACATCTTTGCAAAAACTTCGTCTCAGGAATTAACTTAGCAGTAAAACTCAGATCACACAGGAATCTGTGAATTATCCCTGCTCTACTTACTACCCGACACCGGCAAATCAGTCACTAGCAACATATTAGGAACTGGAAAAGTGGATATGCACCAGTAAATAAAGGAAACACGGATGAGTCGACCCCTTCTCCAAAAGTTCATGGCGCCGGTACAAATTATTATCAACGTGACCAATGAGTCATTGCAAAAGAAAATATACGAGGGTTTGAACTTAAATAGTGGCAACTATTTATTTACAGCTCGTACAAAATAGATACGTGTTTCAAAGTTTTACTGACCTTCAAAGAAGTCATCAGCATTGTTTATAACCCGTTGCTAGCGATGTGGAAGTCGTAGGATTCTCTTAGCGGTGCCAGTTGTGTTGACAGTTCGAGCTGCGCGGTCTATTGCCCGACGAATTTGTAGCAGTTCTGAAGCGAATGCCGTGAAGTGTTTCCTTCAGTTTAGAAATCGAGCTGAACTGACGGTGGCATAAGACAGGGGAGTGCAGTAGGTGGTATAGCACTTAGCAGCCCCATCAGTCAAACAAATCAGTAACAGCTTGCACTGTACGTGCTCGAGCATTGTCCTGCAAAATGATGGTCAGGTCCTGTAGAACGTGTCATCATAGGTTGTGTTCCAGAACTGAACGGCATTGCCGGCATTCGCTTCAGAACTGCTACAGATTCGTCGGGCAATAGACCGCGCCGCTGCAACTTCAACACAGCTGGCACTACTAAGAGTATCCTACCACTTCCACATCGCTAGTAACGGGTGATACACAATTCTGGTGACTACTTTGAATGCCAGTAAAGCTTTGAAACACGTATCTATTTTGTACGAGCCGTGAATAAATAGTTGCCACTATTAAAGTTCCGCCGCGCGGGATTAGCCGAGCGGTCGTGGGCGCTGCACTCATGGACTGTGAGGCTGGTCCCGACGGAGCTTCGAGTCCTCCCTTGGGCATGGGTGTGTGTGTTTGTCCTTAGGATAATTTGGGTTAAGTAGTGTGTAGGCTTAGAAACTGAAGACCTTAGCAGTTAAGTCCCATAATATTTCACACACATTTGAACATTTTGAACATTAAAGTTCCAACCTTCGTAGAATACCGAGAGAGGAAATACTGGGACGGTACTAACTGTTCGGCCACAGTGGCGTAGCGGATAGTTCCTAGATGACAGCAGACGAATTCGCAGGACTGTACAACACGTTTCTGGTTTTACAACATACAGGCACCCCATCGGATATCGACAGTCCTTCTACATCACGCGATCGTAATCTAACAGAAAATGTGTAGGACTATTAGGAATAGCGAGTGAAGCGTACTAATCAACCTTCTCGCAGTTCGACAGCTCTCCAGGGTCTAAACTTCAATAACTGTCTTTAGATGGGCATAGCATTCCTGATAAAGACCAGAAGACTCTCTTCGGCGCTGAACTGAGACAATAAGCAATGCTGTAGTGGTGTCACACGGTAATAGACTGACCTCTCTGGAGAGACATTTTGAGCTGTGGACTTATAAGAAACGAGAGATATAAACAAAACAAGTACCATGCGTATACACTAAGAACAATATACAGTCTCGTATTGAACGAATATGGATTCGACGAGCTTACTGCTGAATTAATGTACAAAAGCGTTACATTCTGATGTAACTCAAATATATTTTCCAAATGAATCGCCGTTATAGTCAACAGTAGCTGTCACCCGCAGATGCTTCTGCATATCAGCAGTTTTGTTAAGATGATTGATGGCGAGAAAGTAAGCTGTTGTATGTGCAGCAACGTAAGCTGGCCTCATGGGTCTACCTTTTCGGGTAATCACAATTCGTGACTTGTACCCTGCTCACCCCGTCCCAGCCTGTCCCAATGCACGATGTGTCAGCATGCGCAGCATAGCTGTTGAGGTCTGCGTACGGAGGAACATAGGCAGGAGCGCGCATCTATACACTGGGCTATTATATTAGCTATCCATTATACAAGGTGTACATAATACAACTTTAAATCACAATATATTCTTTTTCCGTGATCCGAACTGAAACCTGCACGGTGCCACAAACTGTGCTCAAGTTACCTGCGGAAACATCGTGAAAATTCGTCTCCAAGGAGCGTTTTGAAAGAGACGAATAGACAGACATGAATGTTTTACAAGTTTCTTATTAGTATAGAAAAATGACACCAAACGCTGGTGATGGTAGCTGAGTGAGACATATAGCTGAGACTGAGAATAATACCAGTGCCACCAAGGTAATCTAGCGGGCAGTGTTTACTAAACTATAGCCTGTAACTGTGCAGTCACCGTATCGGCTGTCATAATGGTTCGAATTTTCGTTCATGGCCACACCATCAACCTCACATGAAATTCCTGATACAATTCGTGTGAACGCATGAAGCTTTTCCGTGTTACAGTCTCTCTCTTAATGCAATAGCATGCCAAATATGTCTCAAAACCACAACACGGTCCATTCTTTGTGTGTCCGTTTACTACGTGCGTTCATTTTATGTCAACGCCCACTAGAATGCCGTACTAATAAAGACGTATCATTGTTACTTTATTTATGTTTATTTACATGTCATGATCCGTAGGACCAAATCGAGGAGTAAATCTCCACGGTCATGGAACGTGTCAAGTACATGAAATTACAACATAAAAGTAATAACGGTTAAAAATAAAATGTTTATGAACCCGAAAAAATACAATCCATAAGTATAAGTAAACGCAATCAACAATACAGCAATTTTTCAAGGAACTCCTCAACAGAATAGAAGAAGTGACCCATGAGGAAACTCTTCAGTTTTAAATTGAAAGCGCGTGGATTACTCCTAAGATTCTTGAATTCGAGTGCTAGCTTGTTGAAAATGGATGCAGCAGTATACTGCATACGTTTCGGCACAAGAGTTAAGTCCAATCCAAATGCAGGTTTGATTTCTGCCAGGTATTAGCTGAGTGAAAGCTGCTTATTCTTGAGAAAAAGCTAATATTGTTAACAAGAAATGACAGTAAGGAATATATATACACTGAAAGGACCATGTCAAAATACCCAGGCTCGTGAACAAGAGGTTCGTGAATTTACACCGCTTATTGCCCGAACCACCCATTTCTGAGCCAAAAATACCCTTTTAGAATGGGAAGAGTTATCCCAAAATACAATACCATACGTCATAAACGAATGAAAATAAGCAAAAGGGACTAATTTTCGTATCAAGCCATCACTCACTTCTGATAACGTTTGAATAGTAAAATTGGCAGCATTAAGTCTTTGAACAAGATCCTGAACGTGGGCTTTCCACGACAGTGTACTATTTATCTGAACTCCTAGAATGTTGAACCGTTCAGTTTCACTAATCATATGCCTGTTCTGTGAAATTAAAATGTCAGGTTTTGTTGAATTGTGTGTTTGTAAAAACAGAGTCTTACTGTGATTTAGCATTAGTTTATTTTCCACAAACCATGAAGGTAGGTCATGAACTGCACTAACTGAAGCCGAGCCAATGATGCACACGAGATCCTGTACTACAAAGCTAGTTTCATCAGCAAACAGAAATTTTTAGAGTTACTCGTAATACTAGAGGCCATATAATTTATATATATTATTATATAAGTAAGGAATAGGAGTGGCCCCAGCACTGATCTCTGGGGCACCCCCAACTTGACAGTACCCCAATCAGACCCCATATCACAGCCGTTATCAACATTGTGAATGATGACCTTCTGCTGCCTGCTGCTAAAGTAAGAGGTGAACCAATTGTGAGCTACTCCCCGTATTCCGTAATGGTCCAACTTCTGGACCAACATTTTGTGATCAACACATTCAAACGCCTTAGTGAAATCAAAAAATACGCTTAGCGTTCGAAACCTTTCTATAGCTGTTGAATTCACTTTCCTATATAGTTTGTAATTATATATCACGTTTGGTTGAGTAAATCAGTCTTTTAGTGTTAAAATTTGTGCATCATGGTCTGAAAGGCCATTCACTCTTTTACTAACAGAATGCCCGTCTAGTAATGAAGAATAAATAAAAATACTGTCTATGGCTGCGCTACTGTTCCCCTGCACCTTAGTTCGAAAAAGCACAGTCTGCATCCGATCATATGAATGTAGGAGATCTACCAACATCCTTTTCCGTGCACCATCGTATACAAAATTCACCACATATGACTAATTTCTGGTACTTCCTACAAAGCGAATCAAGAACCCTCTCTCGCTTGAACAGAAATGCTCTGAAGTCAGAGTTAGGGGACCTATAAACAACAACAATTAGAATTGTAGCTTCACTAAATTCAACTGCCCTGCACAACATTCAAATATCTGATCAGTACAGTGCCGTGATAGGTCTATGGACTCAAATTCAATTCTGAATTTTACGTACATAGCCTCTCCTCCACCCTGCAAGGACGTCCTTGAAGAATAGCCAGGTAATCTGTATCCTGGTGAAGGAAGCCTCTGAATTGTCAGATTATTTAAGTGGTGCTCCGACATACCAATAATTTCAGTCAACATCTATAAGCAGCTGACCAACTTTATCTCTAATACCTCTTATATTGCCTAGTGTAACTCTTATATTTTGATGAAATATGCTAATTCCTTGTCTACTTGAAAACATAATATCCTCTGAAGGCGACCCCTTAGTTATAGGGATTTCCTTTAAGCAGGTATACCTATTAGCTGACTTCAGTCAAAAAACACCAACTACTACAGGAATTTTCCCATGAGTGATCCCACCACTACCCACTACACTGTTATCTGTAAGCTTTGCCAGCATTCTCTTCCCATAACTACTGAGGTGCAGACCATGCCTAGAGTAACTCGATCTATTGATAGACCCAACTGACACCACTGAAATGTGACCCATGCCCTCTGTCATCAGCGCCCTCCCCAGCTCCATGTTAACGAGCCTAACAGCCGCATTAAGATGAGGCCGATAATGACGCTAAAACAGTTGCACGAAACGCCCTTTAATGCCACCAGTTTGAGTAGCTATCATTACCAGGTTACCTCCTACATCATATTCCCCGTCCCTGTCAAGACAGTTCCTTGTTCCCTCCACCATCACTACTTGATCCACCTTCGTAAAATTCCTACATAACTCCTTTATGCTGTAAGTCACCTGAGCCAACCCTGCACTAAGCTTCACAATGCTGGTGACCTGGCACTCACTTCCCAACACTTCCTGCTACCGCTGGCTCACACCTCTACCATGCGAACTACCTATCAGCAGAACCTTTTTCTTCCTGTTTGACTTTGCAACTGACCTAGGCCTCCTAACTGCTGAGGACTGCTGCATGTTCCCTAGATCTACAGCTATAAGAGGCTCCTCGCCACTCACTGTGACAGTTGGTCAAAACTATTGTATACACGCGAACTATAAATGTCTGAATACCTCCTCCTCCTAGCTGCCTTCTTTCCAACTGCCAGTTCCAATTCTCCACTACCCTTCATCCTCCTCAACCTATCTAGTTTCTCCTTTGCGCGTTGTAACTGCACCTGAAGGGCACAGATCTTACCCTCCTGCTCCTCTATCAACTTCCTTCTGCATTTGCAGAAGAGGATCTCACTAGACTGTCCACTGGCTTCCCCACTGCATTCCCCCAAATAAAAATAATTTGAACAAATCCCACACCGTAACCCACTACTCACAAACCTACAACAGACCACACACTTCTCACTCATGATAAAATTTTACAGTTACTGAAAAAACTGTTCGTCTGCATTACCTAAGTTCAGTTACACCAGTGTAACTATTTATAGACTAATAACAGTGGACTCGAAATTCTCTGTCTACTAAGAAAGCAACTTCCAGTATTAATACTACTTCACAACACGTAATACCGATATCAACAAAACTTCACAAAATTACTAGCAAAAACCAAAACTTTAAGCCACCACTGGAACACTCAATGAAGTTAAAACACTGAATAAAAATTTTGCTCAAATATTTCACTAGAAACAATAAAAAACGTCAGCTGAAAACTAAAGCATGCACTGAAAACTCCAAAAAACACAGCGTGCTAACATTTCCAAAAGTTTATTAAATCGTTATTTCGCTACAAACAGCACGAAACACCGCTGAAAACTATTACAATTAATAACTGTATAACAGTGCACAAATAACTTTGTCAGTACTTGTCTTTATAATCGCTACAGGTGCAACTGCACGCCGCAAAGTGGAAACGCACTACTGGCGCGTGAGACTTGGGGGAACGACGTAAGCACACTCACGAATAACAGACCACTCGAGTCAATAACACAGGAAGAAAGACTGAGCGTAATAAAAATCCACTAATAAGTTACTTTTGCAGCACATATTAACACAAACTTAAAAATAAGTAACTGAAGAATAAAACTTCATAAAGTACTGACAAGCAATTTCAACACGTGACGTCACACCAAAGATAGAGAGAACCCTCATGAGAACAATGGTGATCAGTATAATGTTCCACCATAGACCAGCACTCTGGTGTAGGAAGTCAGCCATGTCATGATCAAGGAACCTACCCAGCGTTTCTCTTCTGACAGTGACCAAATCTAAATAAACCAAAATACCGATGGCCTGCCGGATTAACAGACTCGAGTCATTTTGAAAGCTATTCCACTGACTCATCCACCACGCCACTACTCGTCACTGGTACTCCATTCCACCCACGTTAGCCTTTGGAGAACAGCTGTAGATGTAGATACGTAGATGAAGACAGAGAATGACTGTGGCAGTACATTCTCTTGGACGGCCTTACCATGTTTAAAAGCATGTTCACAGAGATGAGTTTACGACTGGGGATTCATCAATAACATATTTTTCGTTAACTGTGACTAATCAGTTTCAACTCTAACAATATATTACCTTTATACGTATTGCGTTAAATCTCATTTCTGAGACATATGACCGTTTTTATTCCGGCCCCTATTAATACCAGCCCGAACCACAGAGAGCACGAGGGATTACTTTACTTGATAAATACATCATTTATGAATGCCTTGTGTTCACAGTTTATTACTTTTCTGAAGTAATGCTGAGCTTTTATACTCCAAATCATCACAGAGCATTCTCTACAGAATTTTTCTTGTTGTGTTAGCTATTATCTTAAACATCTTTATGACTGTTGAAGCCATATAGCGCTTTAATTTCTTCATTCATAAAAATCTAGCGGGATTAACTCATCACCATTATCACCTTCCTCTCAAGCATTAGGCTACTGTCGCTTCAAAACTCACAAACAATGCATTCCCAGCTTTTCTGAGCTCTTACATCTCTTTTCCTATTCGGCTTGTAGTTCGTAATATTATGGGGAATTCTGTAAACTAACATTCTCATGACGTGCTGTCTCCAATTTTGACGATCTATCCGAATTTTTTCATTCATATTGAAAGTCTTTAATTCTGTTGTAATACCTTTAATTCTAATCATGTCGCTCCGTATGAAGCCATTCTTTTTTCCTTAAGAACCCCATTTCTGCTGTTTCAGTAGTATTTCTTGGTTTTTTACATGGTAACCTAGCAACTGCCATCGCTTTATAAAATATCATAATGGTCTATTTTTGTACTTTGTGGCCAAAAGTCCTTTTAAGGGTACCGTAGACTGCTTGGAATTTCTGTATTTTATTTTCAATATTATTCTATTTTCAATTTTTTCAATATCAGAGTAAAAGTCAGAACTTATATCACAACCTAAATAAGAGATCTGAGAGATTTATTCTGGAACTGAATTATCTAAAACAGTTTTTCATCTCATTGGGTATTTTCCTCATAATGACGCTGCTTCCGTTTTATTACCAGAAGCCTTTAAATTGTATTGTTCTGACGTAACCACAAGCGCCAGAACAAAGAAGATGCGGAACGCAAAAGCCGAGAAGGCAGTGAGGAAACAGCGGCCGATGGTGTGCGGAATTAGACCTCGCCGCACCAAGACCGACACGTGGAAGAAGGAAACATAAACGGAGCTCCTGCTAGCCTCGGCTGCTCAGATCGGCACCGGATCGCGGACTTGAGTTATCAGTGACGTGTCTCAACTTGCCTGAACAGTTCACATGTCAAGGACTCTAAATTATATTGCTTGTCACCTCTCGTTTGCGACTAGTAATTGGTTTCTAGAAATAAAACTACTAACGTTATTTGTTTGAAATTGTCGTATAGCATTCCGAGAACGCTGCATCTCTTAGTCACCCTAATAGCGACGAGTGGGCAAGATCCCACGTGTATTTCTTACACATTTCGTTCAGCTGGTATATCGACTACGGAGATAATCTGCATTCTTTCCAATAACTTAATCAACTACAAACGTTAGCACATTCAGGTATTCCTCACTCGTTATCTTAATTCCTTTGTTTACTTTACATTTGCATTTACAAAAAATGAAGTCATTGTAAATATCAAAACAGGTAACCGATAGTCCACACCCTAGTCTCACACGTGGGTTTATAACTATTTTTTCTAATTTATTTTTGCGTGTGTTTATTGCAATGCGTGTATTTCTTAAATACTTTTCACTATTTCTGTTTGGTGCTAAGTATATCCGCATTCAGACATGATCTTCCATGGGCTATCACGACGCACACGGTCAAAAGCCTTTTCAAGGTCGATAAAGCCTGTGTAGGTTTCTGTATTAAATTCTCTGTGTTTTTCTATAATTATCTTAATTACAAACACACTGTCAGTGCTAGAACGACCTGCTCTAAATCCAATTTATTCCTAAGTAACAACAGTCAGAACAATTAAAAACAAAATTTTATGTATGAGAGCTGGCTACCGAATTTCTAGGAAAGGACAGGGTAATTGGAAGCCCATTACATTTTCTCTTTACCTCTGCAAATGTAATTATGAGTTCACTGTTATAAATTCGTTCCACGATCCCAGTCGGAACATATTCGGAAATACTTGGTTAATTACTTAGTCTAAACGGCACATATGAAATATTTACCTCCCCGCTCCTGTCTCTTTGATATCTCAAATACAACATAAGCCCCGTTCATTAAATTTTCGCAAACATTAATTTAAGTTAGTCGTCCGCACATGACGAGAAAATTCGTGCGCAAACGATTGGAGACATTGATACGAAATCAACGTTCTACCCGAATTGCTTATATCCCAGCTTAACTTGCCAGCGTATTTTACACACGATGGCTGTTGCAGTATTGGACTCCCACTTGGAGTACGCTGGTCATTACTTCAGGGGTAAAAATAATTTTGTTTGTTAGAACGTGTTCTGTTAGTGGTCAAACTGATTTACCTGACAGAATTCAGTATTACTTCTCATCTTAATGAACTTATGATTCATGATAAAATACTGGACATGAAGTTCATCTTAGGGTATTTAGGTAATCATTTTCTGTTTGCCTTCTATAGCAACACTTAATTAATGCTGAGGAGAGTGTCATGAATATAGCATTAACAGTTGTTGGCGTTTTTTCTCTCTTGTGACGCAGTTGAAGCAGGCAACTAAGCTAATTTATGACTGCCTTAGATTCCAACAATTAATTTGCTCCCTACGCTTTCAGCAAAGCTTCCAGATATAGAAAATACGAGTATCCGAATAACTGTTCATTAATCCACGCAATGTTCTTAATATAGCTTATGGGCGAAATTAGGGATAAGTGTCTACATTTGGTGAGTACTGTGCGTTCGCAAGCACGCCATATTATGCTCCTCTTCCTGCATAATTTTAGGACCTCCATCCAATTTCCTGCTTTGTTTAACTATTTAAAGGCAGAATAACTGTATTTATTAATTTGCAGTTGGGGATGGTTCATTCAGTTGACAGACTGCCTATTGGCTTCTGTCTCGGGTTCTTCGGCCGACGTTCATCTAATGATTTTTCTGACGTTTCGCCAGCACGAGTGGCTGGCATTGTCAAAGCTTCACCCTCCATTGCTGGTGGTGAAGGGTGAAGCTTTGACAATGCCAGCCACTCGTGCTGGCGAAACGTCAGAAAAATCATTAGATGAACGTCGGCCGAAGAACCCGAGACAGAAGCCAATAGGCAGTTTGTCAACAAGTGGCCACGAAAGCCTTAACAATTTTGTGTTTATTCAGTTGTTTTATTGACGCTATTTAATTCTAATGATTAATTTCGAAATCATACAGTTTCATCTTCAGGCGTGCTATGAGTGATGCATGTAACAACTATGTATATAAGTTCATTACAATGCGTCAACATATGAAGTGCCATCACAAAATATATGCAGTCAAAGAATATAGAAAACAGTTATAATTTATTTTTATTATAAGATAACGAAGTAACCAAAAGGTCATGTGAGGGCGAAAGAAGATGAAAATAGGCTTATTTTCTTCTTTCGTCACTTGACGCCTTGTTGTGTAGGTAATTGGTAGACAAACCAGGATATTTCCAGAGCTGATGGTATACTTTACACCACTGCATTAACCGCTCATTCTTGTTTTGCTGCCATGACTGGTACACTTGGCCTTTGCTATATAGGCGACAGTCAGATGACGAGAAAATCAGTTCCTATGAGTTATGATGAAGCACTTATGTTCTGACTATGTATTCGTAGACAGATACGTAGTTTCAGTTCCTTTGTAGTCCACATAAACAGTGGAGCATAATACCGTACAGTTTCTTTTGCGTGTTAATTTGGGTGCAGAGATACGACGGGCATCCAGAATGTAAGAATACAACAGTTGCTAAAAATGAATATTATTTCTGCGCGTAATCGTCGTTGAGATCTATGTTCTTTTGAAGCCAGGGTACTAGCTTTCCTACTCCCTCATTGCCTGCCGTCCGCTCCACCCCCTGAGGAAACTTTGTAATAGTGTCCATGACCTCCTCATTGTTCGAAAGGTGCAGCTCACCAAAGAGTGTCTTCAGTTTACTGAAAAGATAGAAATTCGGGGGTGCCAGGTAGGGAGAGTAGGATCAGTGAGTCACAATGTCCCCTCCAAAGGACACAATGAAGTCACGAGTGAGTGGGGTAGTGTGGGGACTGGCGGAGTCATGAAGAAAGGAGTCAAAATTCCCCTCCTTTTTTCTTTGATTTTTTCTCAACTTCTACAGTGTCTCACAATGTGCAGCAGCATAATGGTGGTCGATTTGGGCATGAAATCGACCAACGTTTCATCGCCAGTCACATCTGAGCCAAGAAGATCTTCACCCACAGTTTGAAAACGTTTAAAAAATTTGTTTGCAGCTTGCAGTTACAGGAAAGTTTCGGGGTAGCGTACCAGGCCACCAGCATCTTCAAGCCAAATGCAGGGCTAAGTAATGTGATAGAGGACTTAGGGTCTTTATGTAAGGACTTTACAATAGAGGAACATGTAGTGATAGTGGGTGGGGCAGGAAACAGTTTGGGCAGTGATACGGCATATGACATAGGTGGTGACCTGGACAAGATAGCTTCCCTGACTCATGGCGCGAACACTGTTCCGGTGTCATGATCGACCACACATTGATGGAGCTGTGAGGCAAATCAATGTGGATTTAGAGATGGCTCTGAGGGCAGCCAACGTCGCCCATGTTTCTCTAGTGCCCATCGGAACTATTCAACAGATGGTGTTTCAATAGGCATGGCCTACACCTAAATAGGACTGGGGAGGGAAGGTTGGTACAGCTGATTCATGAAAGTATAGGGGGTGGATCTCAGGCCACACATGGTCGAATACCTATTGTCATGGGTAGGAAAAGTAAGCCCTTTTTAGAATATAACTAGACAACAGGTTCCCCTGCCTAAAGAGAATCTCCAGTAGTTTAAAAAATACTGAAACAATCACTCACAAGACAGATTTTAGCACTCCAAATATCACACACAATAGATGTCTCAAAGAAAAACAAACCATTGGAAAGAGTAACATGGGGCATTTGACAGACTAAACAGTGCTCCATCAAAACAGGCAATCAATAAAAAATAAAATACAACTATTAGAAGTTGAGCTTCAATCTTTGAGCTGCACGGTAGTTTGTGTTACTGAGCACTGGTGTGGAGACACAGAAATCTAGCATGTAGTATTATCATTCTATGAAAGGGCAAACTCTTACTGTAGAACTGCTTTAATGGGAGGAGAATCATACATTTATATCAGAAAAACAACACAGTTCAAGTCAAAACATGACCTTTGTACAGTAAGTGAAGACAAACACTTTGAAATATCAGCTATTGTATTAACAGGGCTTGATATCACTAAGAAATTAATGATTTTGCGCGTGTACAGATCTCCCACTGGTAGTGTGGATGCTTTTCTCAATAAGTTAACAGAAGTTCTAGAACAAGTCTCAAGTACAAAGGTCAACATAATTCTGCGTGGGAACATTAACATCAACACTAATACCGTAAATTAATCCAGCAGCACCTTCATAAATATCCTTCAAAGTTTTGGCATGTCCCTATCGCTCAATAGTGCAACAAGGGTTACTACAGCGACTGCATCAGCAACTGACCATGTGGCCACAAATACGGACAGAGAAAAATGTGATGTAGCTGTAAAAGATCTCAGACTATCAGACCATCTCTGTCAAATAACAACAGTAAAATCAGGCATCGAATCTTTCCCTAAACTACAAGCCTACAAACGACATCTATCATAAATCAAAATAAAAGAATTTTCAAAAGAACTAGCAAAACAAAGCTGCGATGAGGTGTGTAAGAAAACCAATGTGAATATGAAATTCTCTAAATCCTCCACATTATTTAAACGGAACTTTGAAAAGTCATTTCCAAAAGTATGCTTGTCTGTTTCAACATCTCGCGAAAACAGATGGATAATTGCAGGTAGTAAGAAGTCCTCCCAAACACTTAAATACCTCAGTTCCATGAAAAAGAGTCGCAATGGTCAACAAATCTTAAATTTCTATCACAGATATAAAAATATCTATGGGAAAGTGCTGATTGCCGAAAAAAAGTCATTTAATGACAAAATAGTATATAATGCAGAGAATAAAAGCAAAGGAGTCTGAGATGTTATACATACGTGCATTAATCTTTGTTCCATAGATCACGAATACGATAACGTGGAACGTGTCACTTTAACATAAGTTTTCTTTACTCAAAATAATTGTTTTCTTCCTTTTTTACAGTTACTACTTCATATAGTAGAAGGAGCTGTCGTTCAGAAATCCGTCTAATTTGCTTCTAAATGTTCGTTGGCTATCTGTCAGACTTTTAATACTATTTGGCAAATGATCAAAGATTTTTGTGGCAGCTTAATTCACCCCTTTCTGTGCCAAAGTGAGATTTAATCCAGAATAGAGAAGATCATCCTTTCTTCTAGTGTTACAGCTATGCGCTTCGCTGTTATATTTGAATTGGAATGGGTTATTGATGACAAATTTCATAAGTGAATACATGTATTGTGAAGGTACTGTGAATATCCCAAGTTGCTTAAATAAATGTCTGAAAGGTGAACTTGGGTGGGATCCATCTATTATTCCGAATACACACTTTTGTGCAATGAATACTTTCTCTCTTAATGACGAATTGCCTCAAAATATGATGCCATATGAAAGTAGTGAATTAAAATAGGCATAGTAGGCTAATTTACGGATATGTTTATTACCAAACTTTGCAATAACCCTAATAGCATAAGTAGCTGAACCTAACCGTTTCAGCACATCATCGATGTGTTTCTTCCAATTCAAATTCTCATCAATGCAGACAACGAGAAATTTTGAGTATTCTGATTTAGCAACAGACTTCTGTTCATGGTCTGCATTTATCAGTGGTGTTATGCCATTTACTGTACAGAATTGTACAAACTGTTTTATAAAAAGGGAAACAGAGAGAGGCAAACAAACACAGACCAACATACTGCTAAGGGAGGGGGATATGGTAATAAACGATCCACAACACTTAGCAAACTATGTAAACGAGTACTTTTCAAGTACTGCAGAGAAGTTACAGCAAAGATTCTCAAAAAAAAAAAAAAAAAAAAAAAAAAAATGTGACACCTGTAAATAATGTTGCACTAAATACAATGATGTTACTTCCAACCACAGAGAATGATGTCAATAAAACCGTTCAAATACTAAAAAATAAAAAGTCTGTAGACTTAGATGAAGTACCAGTGTTTGTACTGAAGCAATGCATAAAGATTACACAAGGGCCCTTAACAAATACAATAAATGAATACTTCAGTTTCGGAAGTCGCAAAAACATGGAGTCAGCCATACGAGAATTCACAAAAGTTGTACGTGATGCTCTTGACAAAGATGAGTGTGTCTCAGGCATGTTTATGGATCTTTCTAAGGCCTTTGATACAGTCGACAACAAGAGTCTATTAAATAAATTAGAAGAATTAGGAATAAGAGGGGTAGTTAATGACTGGTTTCGATGAAACCTATCCGATAGGGTATGAAGAGTAAAGATAACACATACTTTAAATACGTCTAAACATTTAGTAAAACACTTACCAGAACCAAAATACGTTAATATAGGGGCCCCGTAAGGTAGCATATTAGGACGAATACTATTCCTGATACACATCAGTGACTTTCCTAGTAGTGTTACTCATGACGAAAAAATTCTCTTTGCTGGTAACAGTACTATTATAGTCACTAAGAAAACAAGAGAACTCCTTGCAGTGAAAGCAATTGATCAGTAAGCAATAAAGTGACATTGAACATAAAGAAACTGAATGCCATGAATTTCAGTTTGAAGGGGGAAAATAACAATGTTAAATTAAATATAGATGGCACCTTTATAGACCATGTGACAAATGCAAAATTTCTAGGAATGAATATTGATTCTCAGTTGAAGTGCTGTGAACACACAAAGGTACATGCAAACAGAATGTCATCAGCGTATAAATTGCAGTGTCTTTTAGTTACAGATATTCATATGTACACTCAGTTCTTAGCTATGGCACAGTTTTCAAATTCCAGAAAAGATTCATAAGAATAATAACCAAAAATAGAAGTCGAGCTCACTGTAAAGATTTGTTCAAAACACTGGGGATTTTAACTGGTCCTTGTGAATACATTTACCAGTCAGTTGTTCATATAAAAAATAACTTTGGTAATTACTGCACAAACGGCTCTGTCCATGACCATGGAAAACGATCTAGACTCAACTCACATTTACCAAGAAGAAAGAAACATAAAACTCAAAACAGCATTATCTACCGAGGAATAAAACAGTACAATAAATTACCGAAACAGATTAAGGAAATTGCAAAAATGCACGTATATAAAAACGCAGCTAAAAGTACCTGTTATGCAATACGTTTTATACATTTAAGGATTACTTAGATAAAACAAACTAGGGGTTTGGTAAAAAAAAGTTATGCAAATAAATAATAATAGTGATTTAAAAAATCCAACATTCCACATAACAGCCCCACACTACGTTTTTTTCATTCTTTTTTCTTTTCTAGTAATACTTACCCCCAAGCTATGCGTAGCACATTAGTAACACCTGTTCCTCTTTCTGAGTTCAACATTTCACTCATTGTAGGGGGATGCTGACTCAGTTTTTCAGGACAGCAAATGGGAAGTTGTGGTACAGAAAATGGTCAAGAGATCACCAGTGTGTGTGTGTGTGTGTGTGTGTGTGTGTGTGTGTGTTTGTGTGTGTAGTGAGTGAAGTGTTATGAAACAATGTGTGTATAGTGAGTGCAGCGACCGATAGTGAGATATGAATGAACAGTGTGACATTACATTATTAAATAAGTTATTTGTAAAGAAAGGTATTGTATACGAGTAGTAATCCGATGATTGTCTCTAACTTCATTCGACCGATACTAAGCCCTTTACATCTTATGGGTGCCAACTTAAAAAAATAAAATCCTTATGACTTCTTACGTTCTGGATGAATCTCATACACTTGACTGTGAAGTCCTTGTCCTTTCACGTAATCATGTCGTTCGCTCATTGTCTAGAAATTAAACAAACCATTATTACTTTGTATATTTGGTCTGAAGACACACAGACTGACAGAAAATGAAGCACCCAGAATATATGAGCGGATGTTAACGTAATTTCGTACACGTACATACCGTCAGTGGCTATGTAAATGATTACATTGTTGCAAATCTCTGTGACAGGTAGAACGGCCTCTGGGGTGAATTAGTATTGTCCCTGTATTGTGATATTACCAGACGTGGTGGACGTTATAAGGGGCGTGAACAGCTTCATATGCTGAGTAATTAGTGTTACGGACACGGAGAGTTCAGGTACTCGTGTGAGACAGCGCCATCAACATCTGACAGAGTTTGAAAGAAGCTTCATTGTGCGCCTTCATGTGGCGGGCTGGTCGAATTTTTCAAGGTCCAGATTTTTGGTTCATTCATATGCAATAGCAGCCCGCTGTGGGACAGCATGGGAACGTCAGGACATGTATACTCCTCACCAAGGTTCCAGTTGACAACGTCTGACCACCGCAGAGAAGGATGGCCGTATTGTAAACCACGCACATCGTAACCCCTTCACGGCTGCCTCTTCCATCCGAGAATAAATGATGTACTTCGTGCAACATTCTGTGTCATAGGACATCAGTTCTGATGCATGGGTTTGCACTGCGTTCAGTGGTGAATAGCGGTTCTGCATCATTCCGGATGGCCGTCATCTGCGAGTACAGTGGCTGCCTGGTCAGAGGTAACGTCCTTCCACGTCCCTGGAAAGGCACAGAGATGTTACTCATGATATGGTGTGGGGTGCTGCGGGTAGTGACCGAGAGAACTCTGCAGGGACAACGGTACAATTCGGATATCCTGGTCTTCTTGCGTTACGTCTCTTGGGATAGTACCCGGTGCCGTTTACCCACGGGACAATGCTCGCCCCCACATGGCACGTGTTTCTGTGAGCTCCCACGTAATGTTGATGTATTCTCGTCACCGGTAAGGTTCCCACATCTGCCCCCCCCCCCCCCCCCCCCGATAGATCATGTGTGGAAACAGCTCGAACGACAGTTCCGTCACAGTGCCAGCCTCGGAGATGACAACGACCTATTGTACGCGTTGTGCACCAGCTTGATACCGTAGAGAGTACGACGGTAATGACAACGTTCCCAATCGAATCACTGCGTGCATCTAGACCTGAGCGGTACAACGTTGTATTGGTAAGTGGTCTTTTTATTGTCAAGTTCATTGTAAATTTGAGTGCGACCTGTAATCACTGAAATAATGTCACATAACCTCTCAACCAATGCAGGTCAATTTCGTTTCCTTCTCCCCTTCCGGAAGTTTCTTTTTTTCAAGCAACGTATCTGTGATGACAAGGCGTATTGGTGCGTTATAGTTAGTTTACCGTCACAATTACTGTATATTTTGCTTAACTCCCTTTTGAAGATGAAACTGCGTAATTTTGAAATTATGTGAATCAAGTAGCATAAATAAAACAGCTGAACAGATTATCGAGTAATTGTACATTAATCGAATGCAGCTAGACCCCGTTAAGATACTATCCCTGAAGATATACTGGGTGTTACAAAAAGGTACGGCCAAACTTTCAGGAAACATTCCTCACACACAAAGAAAGAAAATATGTTATGTGGACATGTGTCCGGAAACGCTTACTTTCCATGTTAGAGCTCATTTTATAACTTCTCTTCCAATCACATTAATCATGGAATGGAAACACTCAGCAACAGAACGTACCAGCGTGACTTCAAACACTTTGCTACAGGAAATGTTCAAAATGTCCTCCGTTAGCGAGGATACATGCATCCACCCTCCGTCGCATGGAATCCCTGATGCGCTGATGCAGCCCTGGAGAATGGCGTATTGTATCACAGCCGTCCACAATACGAGCACGAATAGTCTCTACATTTGATACCGGGGTTGCGTAGACAATAGCTTTCAAATGCTCCCATAAATGAAAGTCAAGAGGGTTGAGGTCAGGAGAGCGTGGAGGCCATGGAATTGTTCCGCCTCTACCAATCCATCGGTCACCAACTCTGTTGTTGAGAAGAGTACGAACACTTCGACTGATATGTGCAGGAGCTCCATCGTTCATGAACCACATGTTGTGTCGTACTTGTAAAGGCACATGTTATAGCAGCACAGGTAGAGTATCCCGTATGAAATCATTGCGGTGAATCGAGGAAGTACAGTACATACTGACGAAACTAAAATGAGCTCTAACATGGAAATTAAGCGTTTCCGGACACATGTCCACATAACATCTTTTCTTTATTTGTGTGTGAGGAATGTTTCCTGAAAGTTTGGCCGAACTTTTTTGAAACACCGTGTATTACACGAAAGTAACTAAATCTAAAAAATTGCTCTGAGCACTATGGGACTTAACATCTGAGGTCATCAGTTCCCTAGAACTTAGAACTACTTAAACATAACTAACCTAAGGACATCACCCACATCCATGCCCGAGGCAGGTTCGAACCTGCGACCGTAGCAGTCGCGCGGTTTCGGACTGAAGCGCCCTAACCGCACGGCCACCGCGGCCGGCAACTAAATCTATGTGCGACATTTTCGAAAGGATGCAGTGTGCGTCTTTCAGTAGAGGGAAAGATTTCACTGGGTTCATCGTAACTAACGGAAGCGTGCAACAGATGCAGAAGGAATTTCATTCAATAAATTCCCCATCTCTCTACCTTGTTCCACCGATTTGTCTGCATCGAACGCGAGTCGTCAGTCGTAGCAGATCTGTACTCAAGAGAAGTGAGTGTGTTCGTGAGCCAGTGTGCCCCTAATACTGTCTTTCACAGTTGTTCGTGTTTCTATTATCACATAATTGAAATCAGTATCTCAATTACCGTAAGTAAGTTACCGAAACCACCATTTTTAGCATTTGTAGATTTAGAGTTGGAAAAATAGTTGGACAGTGATAACTGGAACACACTCTTTGGAATCGTGAACTACTTCTTCTCTTTTCCTCATCTTCTTATTCTTTTCTCTGGTCTTCATCAACTAGGGGGTCGAGATGTCAAATCTCGATTTGGCTATGTTAGTAGTATAGAATAGCCGAATGCTCTGCCTGTCTCCAACCTTGAAAAAGGTGTAAAGGTTATGTAAACGCAATAATTTTGAGTGTCTGTTTCATAGCACAAGGCAGGCTGTTTAAACATTGTCCTTCCCATTGCAGCTCGCCTATTTTTCAACGAGACTGCCCATGCTTGTAAGGCTCCTGAATGTATTTTAACTTTTTTTGCTTTACGCAGTCAAGGCGAGATTCTGTTATGTTTTTCTCGTACAACTGACTCTGACGGATTCGCTGTTCCTATACATTTTGGCACATTACGTTATAACTTCCTAAGTGTCTTAGTCCTAAAGGATCATTCAGGAGAGAAAACGGTATAATGCTGGACCCCAAATTAATTTACATATTTTACCAAAAATATGTTTACTACACGAAGACTGGGTTTTAGTACTGAGCTTCAGAAGTTAGTCTTCATTCATAATATAATGTCACATACTCCTACTTCATGGTACAAAACAACAGTTTAACAGTTTTAATGCACTCACATGAAATCAAGCCCTGACCACAAGTTTTACAAGCGCCTATAGTTCAGGAAAAGAAGATTTCGAAACTGACATCAGTTTCGTAGAACTAAGATAACAACTATGCAAGTTAAAGTCTGAGTTAGAGAACTGAACTGCACTTTCTCGAATTTTGATTTAATTCAATTCCAGAAGAATGGACTTGCAGTTACCACGTAAATTATTAAAGTTTGGGAACTGGCGTTATAGCAAAGCTCACTGCAATGAACAGTTTTTGAAAAAAGCAAAACAGTTACATATCTTCAACTAGTGAACACTTTAAAGATTAAAGGTAAAAATACCAAATTACGTAAATCTCAGGCACACAGCCATTTCAAATAGTGCCTACCTACAGAAACTGATGCATCTCATTAGATACAGTGGTAGTTCCAAGCAAACAGTAGTCACAGCTTAGAATTAAATAGCAATGTTCTGCAACTAGCACCAAGTAATAATTACTTCTGACTTACAGCATGTCAGATTAAGATACTGGATAGCTGACTACATAACAAATTAAAACCCTGATTACTTAACTCAAGAGCTTAGCTCCAAATATTAACACATAGGTAGAAGTCCCATTGTCAAAGAGCTGCTTCCTAGGATGTTAACAAATCATCAATAATGTAGGTGGCCAATGTGTTAAGAAAGAAGAACGTCTGGGTAGAAATATCTTAAGCATAGATTTTTTACGGCAAGCAACTTCTTCTTTCGCTTACGCCACAGGTCCCGCAGCGATCGCACGGTCGGCGTGGTTACAACGGATTTGGCAGTGTTAGTGTTAGGGATGGCCGGATGCCCTTCCTGCCGCCACCCCGTACACCCAGGACGGAATCAGTGTACCCCAACCGTCTGCGTCTAGTGCAAATCGTGAAATAGTAGGGACGTGTTTCAAATGTCTGCGACGCGTGTAACTGAGGCGGGACGTGGGGACCAGCCCGGTAGTCACCTATCAGGATGTGGAAAACCGCCTAAAAACCACATCCAGGGTGGCCGTCACACCGGCCCTCGTCCTTAATCCGCCGGGCGGATTCGTTCCGGGGCCGGAGCGCCTACCCGAGTCCAGGAAGCAGCGCGTTAGCTCTCTCGGCTACTCTGGCGGTTTGTTTTTTACCGCAAGCAACCAACATAACTAAAACATAAGGGATGGTACCTATACACTTGTTACGTGCAACAGCTGTTGATTTAAATGTTAACAAACCATGACAAACTTGAGGTCACTGTGCCAAACGTTGACATGAGAATAAACATAACTCGGCTTTTATATGTAACCAGGGAATGGTAACAATATAAGTTGTACAACAATTCTCACCTCTTTCTGGAGGACTCGGCAGAAGAAAACCACTAACACACAGCTTAGCTATCTAGGCCATCTAGAATTAACACGGTGGCGACAGGATACCAAAGATAAAATAACTGAGAAGAGCTTTTCTTTATATGTCATCTTACGTAGGACTAAACTGTATCAGTATGTGAAATAGTCTGCAACAATATCACCAGCTCATTGCTGGTTGCACGAGAGTGCACTCTATAGAATTTCAAAAACTGCACTCAGTCTCCAGATCACCTCTTCAGGATGCTACTAGAGCCCTTTGACGCAGCTTTGGTACGGCGCACCATGCTACTGCACACGTGACACCCACACTAGCAACACTACAGTCGAATGCCCCGGCACCTGTTGTCACATTCCTTGTCACATTCCTTGTCACTAGCGGCACATCGCAGGGAGTCAGCACACAAACCAAGGAGCTACTATCGAAGAGGAGCCCACGGCATCGCGCATGAGGGCAAATAGCCACGCGCTCGCTACACGAGAAACACCTTGACGGTAAAATTTCGAGAGCACAATCGAATTATCCACGAAGTTAGAAGACGAAACAAAACAATCGCAGTAGAACTGATTGAAACAAGTCAGTGAGACTTTGTGGTTTCTGTTAAACGTGGTACTGTTTCAATGTTAGGAAATTCTTCAAGTTTCAAAAACAAATATAATTGCCTTCACATTCACAAACGCCTTAGCTTAAGGTTTCATAATACATTGTTTTTCCCGTTATTGCTTCTTTCTTACCAACTTATTTGTACATGGACTGTGCGGCTGGTGCCGGCGGAGGTTCGAGTCCTCCCTCGGGCATGGGTGTGTGTGTGTTTGTCCTTCGGGTAATTTAGGTTAAGTAGTGTGTAAGCTTAGAGACTGATGACCTTAGCAGTTAAGTCCCATAAGATTTCACACACATTTGAACATTTTTTGAACTTATTTGTAAACACTTTTAAGTTTGCGTTTTCACTTAGTTGATCCAACGATACTTAAAGCCACTCGTAAAAGTGTATACTGCCTCCAGATTTCCAGATTACTAGACATTGCTGTGGTGTATTGAATATTCTATCTAATAGAGATGTTTCTCACCACCCCTGATATCACTCCTTAGCTTTCCGCACACTTGGGTTGATATTTCATCTATTACTTAATGGTTTTACGTATTTTGGTTTAGTCAATGGATTTTTGATGAGCTATTCGTTTGTTACTGCCCCAAAATGCTGCTCACCCCTTTTTCCCTCTCCTTTTATCATTTCATCGCCTTCCCTAACGGCTGCAAAATGAGCCACTTGACGCATCGATCACTTGAGCACTGATGGTGAGAACGTACGCATGTGACTTTTTATGAGGGAAGTTTGTCTGGTATGTTTACATTATTTTGAATATGCCGGGTGGTTATGATTTAAGTGCATCTACTCACTGAGGTACGCTGTCGGCTGTAATTGCTGTATGGCAGTAGAAATTGTTACATATGCGTTAAATATGCGGAATCGATTTACGCAATAAGTTGGTTCCAATTTCGGCCACTAGGTGGAAATCTGAGGCCGAACAGCATCTCGTTGTTTTACTGTCCAGATATTTCCGCATACTACTTTAGTTTTTATCAGATGATGCTTCCTATGGAGTGAAAGCATAAGCCAGTAACTAATAATGTTCTAGACGGAGCGTCCGAATGAATTAAGGAGTTCATTATTCGATGAGGCCTCTTGTATTTATTCTCCCTAACAAATGTAGTTAAATCACATAGTCTTAACACATAGTGGAAGAAAATACGTTACTATACGGAAAAAGGGTACGGGAACACTTTACTTACATGCTAGAACTTACGTTTAAAACCACTAACAGTACTTTAATCGTGGGAAACTAACAAGAACTGAACTTACCGGCATACCAAACTAAATTCTTTTTTACATGAAATGTTGATTAGGCCTCAAGCTTTGATACGTGCATCAACCAGTGATCAGACTGAAGCTTCTATATGCTGGTACAGCTCTGGAGTAAGGAGTATAGTTTCCACAGAAATAGCATAAACGCTCTTTTCATCCTGTACCACATTTCGACACGAAAGAGCCATCAGCTGCTCCAGAAAATAAAAATCTTGTTCGCTTAGGTCTGGAGAAGGTGGAGGCCGGAGAATTAGTCCACGTCTTCCTGTTCATGTGTGAGGGGAGCTGTTACGAAGGAGACTACAGGCACGGAAACTGAGACGGAGCACCATAGCGCATGTGGCGTCACGTATAAGATGCAGAAAAATTTCGGGCCTTTATCGTGGAAGGCTGCGAAATCAAAAGTCACTCTGCCAATCTGGAAGAAAATTGGGATGTGACAGAATGCTCTCAGTATCGACCATTTCGACTGCTTTGTCACACCATGAAGGTCTCTGAGCGTGTTAGAGACTCCAGGCTCTGCGGAATTGTTTCTATCACTCCAGACCAGTGCGGGTTTATCAGAAGTGGAACCACAGATGTCATTCACACCTCTCGGTTACTTATTGAGGAAACCCTTGAGAAGAACAAGGATATTAATACGTCATTCCTAGATCTGAAAAGGTCTTCAACCGGTCCCACATCAGTTTATCCGGCATGCATTACGAACTCACGATGTCTCTGGAGTCTACATCCGATGGGCCCAACTGCTGTATTGAAATGTCTCCAGCAATGTCTGATGTGCAGTGGGAACATCACTCCCTTTTACTATCAATGTCGGAGTACATCAGGGTTCATCACTGTCACCTCTACCTTTTACCGTCTGTATAGACACTGTGACATACGGTGTACGGTCACCACACCCCTGGTCACTCCTATGTGCTGACCATATTTTGCTGGTAAGCGAACTTCGAGAAGATCTCCAGGAACAAGCGCAACAAAGGAATCAACGACTTGGCGAATTTGACCACCGACTGAATATCAAGAAGACAGACTACATGGTGTGTGGTATTCAAATTGGTGAGACCATAAAAGTTGGTGGGGAAGACCTGAAGAAAGCGGAGTAATTCAAATATCTTGGCTCACTCATATGCAGTGATGGTGAAAGTCTACCGGATGTCCCTGTAAATGTTAGCACACCCTGGATGAAATGGTGCCAGGTGATCGGCGTCCTGTGTGATCGCAGTATGCCTTTACGACTTCACAGACCAAATGGAGACAAATGTGGATCACCCTGCTAGTGCGGGAGAAACATGAGCCATGCGTGGCTCGCGTTCGTCCCGTTTATTGTTTGTCATCTTCTCTTACAGTACTGCCGCCTCGTTTTCTTATTCCATTTACTGGCGTCACTAACTTCCTGCCTTACCTGCCCGTGAGTGGCAGAAGCAGCGCTTATCGATAAGTGCACTGTCGTACCATCTCTGGTGCGACCGATGGTATTTCCCGGTTGTCGTGTGTTTGGAGTTGAGTTCGGAGTTCAGTCCGGACGCAACAGCAATGAAGTCGGGGACGGAGTGCCAGTGAGGTGCGGACAGCCAATGCCCGCCGGCCGCTGGTGACACACATAAACTGTCCAACGGAAGGAGATTGGAGCGGGACGGCCGTTGGTCGGTCGTTCAGTTGGTCTTCTCATAGGGCGACGTGGTCTTTTGACCGTTTCTGTGCCGGATGTGGGTCGGTTCCTTCCTTGTACAGAGATGCCGTGGCCATTGCGCAAGAGTTACCTTTGTATGGACGGGTCCGAGCTAGGGTACACGGGTCGCCGTGTCTCCGAGCTCCGAACGGGCATGGAGTTCAGTAGGGTTGGAGCCGCAGTCAGCCTGGGACAGCCAAGACTCGCCCGACCGTCACCGACGCGTAACTTTAGTGGGAACGACCTGGGTTGGTCGTTCGGTCGTACGTCTCATCGGACAACGTGTATTTGGTCGCCGACCGCTTGTGGAAACTCTCTGTGTGTCGAATTGATTCGTCCTTGTTGTTCCACAGTGATTGCTTTTACGATTGTTCGAGTTCTTGTGAAAGTGTGTTTACGTCGAACTGTGTGTAGCTTCTGTGATTTCCACTGAGCAAATGAATGCTGTCTGCGTAATGGAATAAGCAGTTGGTCGGTTGCGACAGAGGGAACTGATTAGGTTGTTGGTTGGATCTTCAGTCGTCCCTAGGTCGTGTTGCATCCCGATTGCTTAGTGCTACGCTTAGTTGCCTGTCTCACCTAAATTGTGGTTAGTTTCCTCCCCAGGCCGACCTTTGGAACACTTCTGAGCACCACTTTGCTGTTTGTGATTGTCATTTTATTTGGTAGCAGGTGCTGTGCCAGGCCTTCAGCCGCGTATTAACATTGTCTGTTTTATATTCAGTATATGGCCTCCAGCCGAACTTCATGACAACTGTTTTAAGGTTAGGCCTTCATCTGTGTTTTGTTTAAAGTTCTTGTTGTTGCTCTGTTTTTAGGCCGTCGGCAGCGTTTGTTTCAGAATCTGTGACTTTAATATGTAAATCCTTGTCTGTTACGCTTCTCTTTAATTATCTTGAATTCTTGGAACGGTCTTCAGCCGTGTTCTGTAAATGTTTATCTTACGGTGGTCTTTAATTATTCGTGAGTAATTGTTTGGGCCTTCAACCGACAAGATACTTCAGGTTTTCTTAAGATGTTTTTTCTGTTGTACTGTGTAAAAGCTTATCTTTAAAGCCTCACTTTTATTATGCAAATTTTTTTTTATTGGGCTTTCAGACGAAGAATTAATTTGAATTTTCCTTAATATAGCCTTAACCGAAATTTGTAAATGCTTGGATTTTAAAGAATTTCCTTAGCTGATCTGAAGCCTTTAGCCGAGAGGATATTGCAATTTTACTTAAGTAAGGCCTTCAGTCGTTACTCTAAATCCTGGTGTTTAAAAAGCAATCATTTAAACTTATTCTGGAGAAGTTACTTGGGCCCTCAGCCGTGAATTGATCTTTGTTGCGTTAAAGAGAAAACTGTGCATTGGTTTGAAGAATAAAGTTGTGTGTGTTCTTGAACAACTAACAGTAATTGACCTCGGCCCCTTTCCACCGAGCGCAGTGGCTAGCACACTGGACTCGCATTCGGGAGGACGACGGTTCAATACAGCGTCCGGCTATCCTGATTTAGGTTTTCCGTGATTTCCCTAAATCGCTCCCGGTAAATGCCAGGATGGTTCCTTTGAAAGGGCACAGCCGACTTCCTTCCCAGTCCTTCCCTAATCCGATGAGACTGATGACCTCGCTGTCTGGTCTCCTTCCCCAAACAACCCAACCCAACCCTTTCCCCAAGCTGATCCGCTCTGTCCTGCGAAATCAGATTTCGAAACACTAAGAAGAACAAAAATTGTAGGAGACTGCGGAACTATCGTACGAAGTACTAAAGGGAAACATCTGCCCGTTTCGGGATTCATTACAGCGCGGGGATCACACATCTATCAGTGGTAACAACTGGCATTTTGAACACTTAATGTAAGAATGAGTTTCCTGCCGTATGCTGGCAGTATCTGTTCCTTTCTGTTTCGCGTGATAGCGAACCATGAAGAGCTGTAGAAAACGAGTTCAAGCGAGGAAAATAAAGAGATTCTGTCCCTAATTCTTATTTGGATTCTGTCAGCGTTCTGATGATTTCTGTTATACATCATTAATGATAATGTCCGTATTACACTTCCCTGAAACTCATCGGAAATTAATTCTGTGTCTATGAAAGTCTCTCGCTTTCAGTCCGTTGACAAATCTTGCTAGACGTCTCGCGATGGGAACATTCTCTCCTTCGCGTCATTTTGTAACACAATTTATTTCTCCCTACCATCCTCCATAAAATAAAAATAGTGACTGGTCGCATCAAACCAATTAAAACCTTCCCTCCTCCACAACACCATTCTAGATTCTGAATTTCCTGTATGAAAGGACTGACGTAAGAAAAGTTGGGATTTAGTGCCACATCGAAAAACCGGTCATTAGACTCGGAACATAAGTTCAGATTGTGAGAGAGTAAGGGAGGAACTCTGCAGCTTCTTCTCAAAAGAACCAACCAGTATTATCTTGAAGCGTTTTAGTTAAACCGCAAGAAACCAAAATCAGATTTGTAGGAGAAGGATTTCAACCGACGTCCTCCCGATTAGAAATATAATTCCTTATCATTGAACCGCCACATCCTGTGTCGAAGTTTGAGTAATTTGCTTCTTTTGTCCTCAAAGCATAGGGACGTCCCATAGAACGGACCATTTTTACAGGCCGGTCACGCCACCGTGACTTCAGGAAAGATGGCATCATCATAGACAGCAGTTACTGCAAGGAATTAAAGCAGCAACCTGGGAGTAGTAGTTAATTGCCGTGAGATTCGCAGTTTTTCCTTGTCTGCAAAATTTCACGTCCTTAATTAAAAGCAGCAGTTTCCAGAGACCTGCGATAATTACTTCCGGCAGCTGCTGACGTTTTTAGACGTGGCATACGAATGTATGCGTCAATGGAGTCAGCGTTCAACGCTAGACAGGACGCAAGACTGTTTCAGTGCAGAGTGCGTTCTCTTGAAAAGAGTAATTTTTCAATTTTTTTCGGTTTCGTGCGACAGAAGTGTGTTGAAAGGAGTTCTGGCTACACTGAACTGTTGTTTTCACCTGAAATTAGAATGAATGTTCTTTTGTATTACTTATAAAGTGACCGGTTAGCTTTTCAAAAAATCATCAACATCATTAGAGGAGGATACTTCCTCAAATGAGCAAAAATGGAGAGAGGAAGAGGTAGTGACCCAGTAAGAGGAAGGTTACAGCGTAAAGTTCCGTTGACGGAAGTCATTAGGGATGGGAGTATTCCTCACGGTAAAACTTACTGATTTGAACCCCTAATCTCCAGAGAAAGAGTCCAGAGTTTTGGGAATCGCATCTCTCCAATTTGTGCAGCAGTAGAGGAGGTCTTGATGCAAGATACCTCAGTGTCAGAACCTCTGAACTGTCCGACAATCTGTTATTAACTTTCCACCTTGAACCTTCCTCGGCATACTGAAACCTCGATATTGTTTTGAGGATCTCGTCGTTTGATTCTAAGTACATATGTTAAAAAGCTGTGATTTCCCGTTACTGGGTGGCCTGGTCAGATGAAAGAACGGTGGCTCTTTAGGGAATTCGATTTGCCGTAAGCCTAGGGTGACCAGATGCAATTGTTTAAAAAGGAGGACAAACAGCTTCAAATAGGAGAACAAAGGAAGACAAATGAGGACACATCAAACGGATCAACTGCAGCTGAGGATACCACCCGGCATCTTTAGACAGGTAACGTGACTACCGGGAATTACCGGTAAAGCTAGAAGTTAATTGTTACTGATGGTCAGGTGGTCGTTAACTGAGCAATATAAAAAAAATTAAAACATTGATTGTGGTGACATTGTGACGTCAATTGTTTTGTTATGTCAACAACACGGAATTGTTTACAACGCGAAAAACGTAAGACCATTCACCTCCCTTCATTCGACGCACCACTATCAACATCTACAATTCAAGTAGCAGCTGACGACATGTAAACTGCACTTTAACTTTCCGAATACAAATAAATAGAATGACTGTGAAACAATGAAATAAAACCATGACAGTTAATCTATCGAGTTATTTCTTACCTTCATTGGCCACTGAGTCGTACGTTCCAGCTTCACATATCTTACATTCCGCTTCAGATTCATTCCTCCCTTTCTTGAAAGCCGGATATTAGCAGGAAAGGACATCAGAAAACGTACACTTTCGTTTAGGCATAGCCAAATATTTTACGTAACTCACTCGGTTAAAAATTACACTCACAAATCACACGTGCACTACGCCAATACAAATTGAAGATACGAAACGAAAATTTTAAATAATCCATATTTGCATTCGCTTGTAGGTCGATCAACGACAACATCGACGATTCTGGTGCCTGGTGAGTGTTTATCACGAAGACTGTGCCAATAGTTAAAGTACTTAGGAAAATGGCAATAGGACGGGACGAATTGTAAATTTAACTGTATTACGCTCAACTTTGCGAAAAAGCCGAACACTGTAAAAATCCTCCCGGACCCCGGGCAAAAAGCTAAAAAGGAGGACACGTCCGGATTAACCCGGACGCCTGGTCACCCTTCATAAGCCCATTCACAATAACACATGTTTACAGATTGTTCGTATAGTTTGCCGACGGAGATCGCCCCATTAAATCAGTAGTCAAGGGAGATGGATATTTGTTCCGGAAGATTAATAAGACAATATCATAGACAAAATGTAGCCATTGGATACGCAGTACAGCACGCCGCAAAATACAGGTTTTGCGTTTCGTTCATTCCAAACGTTTCGTGTAATATGCCAGAGTACTGCAGAAATGTTAAATTCTAGCGATTTTTCGCCCAACACAGAAAACTGCAGACATTACGGGGTCGAGAAGGGACTTTCTACTACGCGTAGAGCTCATAAAACACCTTTCCAGGGTGACATGTTATATACTGTAGAAAAGCATTTCTGTGAACAGAGACGCAGCACTCGTTTTTAGAAACCACCAATTGTCTTGTCGAGCATTATTTCTTCACTCGACATTCCATGAAGTATGAGAAAACAATAATTTTGGCCGGAGCATTATCGTTTATGGACTCCATTGCTAATGAGCACGTCAAGGTCCATTATTAAAGTGGTCGTCAAGATACGCACTGCGTGTTAGGAACTATGAACGTGAAGCACACAAAAGAGTCTACTGCCAAGTAAATGTCAGTTACTGATGGGTAAGAGTGTCACCCACAAGTTCAGTATGATGGGGGACAAAACACCAGCCAAGGAGCTACACATTTATCTGGAGTACAGGCAAGAGTGGAGGGGTCACATCGGAAGACGACCTATGTCGCAGCTCTTGGTACCGCTGCGAGACGGTGTGACAACCAGGCACATTTCTGTGACTGCCACTCACTACTAGCTTTCATTGTCGCATGAGAGACCCCATAGACAGATGCAAGAAAACCACATGTGTGTGCGGAGGGCCTGAAACGCAAGGCTTTCACTCTGAAGGCTAACAAACGGAAAATAAGTGTAACCCGTCAGAAGGATGAACACTTCAGACCACCTGTGGGACTTACTCGCTTGCTTTCTGATCTCTGATAAGCCTCAGGTTCGTTTAAGGCTGCTATGTGATTGAGAAGCTGAAAGAGATGTAATATTGCCTCATACTCAGCTTACTACCCTGGATTTTCAACTCGCGGTCAGAAGATCGAAATGGCGTTGCATCTCCTACTATTTAAATCTAACCTAAAAATATGGTATAGAAAAGGCCAGTTGTTATTCTGTTCAAAAATTTGTTTGTTTGACAGGACTCAATAGATCTTTCCATTAACTGTGGTTAAAATATCCACAATTATCCTAAAACGCATAGAACAAAAAGTCGAAGCTACACGCTCCGAAGACCAGTTTGGATTCCGGAAAGATAGAGGAACCAGAGAAGCAATATTTGCTCTAAAACTAATAATAGAGAAACGACTAGATAAGAACCTGAAAACATACATAGCTTTCGTAGATGTAGAGAAAGCCTTTGATAATATTAAATGGGATAAGATGATTGAGGTACTCAAAAAAGTAGGAATAGACCATAAAGATAGAAAAATTATATGGAACCTGTACAAAAACGAGACAGCAGTTATCCGTGGACGGACAAAAAAAGAAGAGGTGCAGATACGGAAAGGTGTCCGACAAGGTTGCGCACTATCCCCTGTTATCTTTAACGTATACACTGAAGAGGCGCTGAAAAAAGAAAGGGAAAATTCACAGACAGGTGTAGTAATTTATGGCCAACGAATAGATATGATAAGATATGCCGATGATATAGCTGTCCTGGCTGAAAGTGAAGAAGATCTTGAAGTCCTACTGAATAGAATGGATAAAGTTATGAGTGAAGAATATAATATGAGAATTAATAAAGCAAAAACAAAAGCAATGGCATGTGACAAAGAAGATCAAGTGAAAGTCCAAGTTCATGTAGGCAATGAACTGCTTGAACAAGTTGATAAATTTACTTATCTGGGTAGTAATATTACCAGGGATGGAAGGAGCAAGGCAGAAGTGAGAAGTAGAATAGCTCAAGCAAAGGCTGCTTTTAACAAGAAGAAAAACATATTAACATCTAAGAGCATCAGCCTTGAAATCAGGAAAAGATTTTTGAAATCAAATGTGTGGAGTGTGGCATGCTATGGGTGTGAAATATGGACTCTCGGGACAGAGGAAGACCAGAAGCTAAAATCTTTTGAAATGTGGTGCTATAGACGCATGCTCAAAATAAAATGTATCGACAAAGTCACAAACGAAGTGGTTCTGGAAAGAGCAGGTGAGAAGAGAAGCTTCTGGAGTTTCATTGTTAAAAGAAGAGTGCAATTTACAGGCCATCTATTAAGACATAAAGGACTCCTGAACACAATCATAGAGGGACATGTCGAAGGAAAAAGACCAAGAGGAAGACCACGACTGAGGTGCGTGGATCAAATCGTGAAAGATGTGGGAGACCGATGGCCGTCGCAGTCTGGTCCCTAAAAAAAAAAAAAAAAAAAAAAAAGATGTGGGATGTAACACCTATAAAGAAATGAAGAGAAAAACTGAAAGACGCACAGAATGAAGACAAGCTGCCATTGTAGCTGTTGCAAACCAATCCTTGGATTGACCACTACAGAAGAAGAGAAGAAAATATCCACATTTGACCTTTTAAGTTTCGTACCCTATTGGAGATCATAAGAGGTCGGTACAGCAAGTACTGAAAAGAGTGCTCCGGTCGCTGTGAATCTAAAACAGAAAGTTCTTACATTTTCTTTGGCGCACAAGGATGATTCTGTCATGATAATAAAATACTTTCCGGAATTATGGAGAAGGTTAAACGTATGTGGTGGCACCACCGTTTCGGCTAGGGAAGGTTAGTTTTGTGCAATATTCTGGGCACAATTTATAGCCAAGTGTGGGCTAGATTGCAGTAAGTTACGCATACCAACAGTTGCGAAGTAGAATAGAGGCAACAGGGCCATCAGATTGCTGAAAGATTATATGTAGTGGTTTTGCATGTTGCAAATCACAGGCAGAAAGGGCCCACTGGCCAACCTAGCTTGTTATGAGTATGTGACGCGAAGCATGTACGTATGGCAAAACAGAGGCACACAGCCACGTATAAATAGGAGCGGGCTTCTAAAGAGGTTCATTAAAGTGTGACAGCTCTCCTGGATGGCGGGGTCTGTCACACCACCAGCTACACACAGCAGCAGATGGGGCGCCAGCGTTCCTGTCCACAGCAGGTCGCTGGTTCGACCCTCTGAGGGTGATGCGGGGTCCAGTGGCGGGCCACTCCACGGTTCGCTACATCGGGCAATCATCCTGGGTTCTAACACACGCCGGAGGTATCCCAAGGTGAGGGCCGCAGATTCGGTCGCTGCATCGCGGGCACTTGTTGTCACCACAATTTCAGCCACGCCAGCGAGAAGCACGCAGATGGCCACCTGCGGCTCACATCGAGCAGCACTGAGTTGGCAGGGATGCAGACCGCCGAGTCAGCTGCCTGCATCCTGATGACGCAGCAACTCCGCTGGCGTACAAGGCCGACACACAGTGCATGGGTCGCTGAAGCAGCCGTTCTGCGCCAATCCGTCTTACCAGTGATACAGACCGAGGGTAACACGGCACTGTAGTTGGATACAATGTATCACTTGGCAGGCTCGGACGAGTCTTAATACGGTGCCTTCTACCTCTTCCCGCTACATTTGGTGTTGCTGTTACATTAAGTGGCAGAAGTTGCCATTACACGTACCAATTTGAGGTATGGAACCTCGTTCCAGAAACGACCGAGTCGAAAGTTACAATCGAAAGTAATTCTGATGCCACTAACAGTGTACCAGACCGCCCAGGTTCCTGGAATGTATCCCAGTTGTTATTCATAAATGGATTTGGTTCCAACATGATGTAACCTCACGTCACTTCGGGCAGAGGGTTGATGAGCACCTGGATCGGACAATCCGTGAAAATTGGGAAGGCAGAGGAGGTCGTCTTTGTGACCAACACATGATCTCACTTCGCTTGATATTTTTCTCTTTTGGGGCCACGTGAAAATTCCTGTGTACGAGACGTTTGTCGTAACTGAAGAGGATCTACTGGGAAGAATGCTGCTGACAGCCACACTGTTCAGGTGACACTGGGGACAGTAGAACTCGTGCGACAAGACTTTAAGCGACGATGGTGTGCCTTCGTTGAGGCTGCGGGTCCCCATTTTGAACAACCGTTGCAAATGTAGCAGCTCGTGAAACACGTGCAGGTAAATTGTACCATAGACTTAGGAATTTCAGTCTGTCGGAAATCAAGTTACGTGCGCCATTACTAGTCCATCAACAGAGAAAATTATCTGAGGACTTTGAAGAGTATTCAGCGGGAGTTTTGTACGTCCATGATCAGGTCTCGGAAGCTGGGGCTCTTAGTTTAAGCGCTGCGTGAGACTAAGGTGGAACCTGAGTAGATTTTTCGGTTATGCCTTTCGACTCGGTCGCTTCCGGAGCAGGGCTCTTACCTCGGATTGATAGATCTGCTATCCTCCATCATCTTTGGAAGTTTGCAACGTCGTCGCGGAATCACCCTTTATATTCTCAAAGAGAATACGCTCCAGTTTGGGTGAAAGTTTCATCAGGAGAAACGTAGCTTTGTTCAGAGTGCATCTTCTGTCACACACACGATAATTTTTTCTAGGCCTGTCAGGCTGTCATAGAGAGCATGGTCATCAAATAGGAGTTGGGTGCCAGCGAGAGACCGCCTTTTACCATGTGAGGCAGCTGGCAGGTTGTGACTTGTACAGAGTTCGTGAGTTGTACAGCGGTCGCCAGCCACGAGGCTGCTACGGTGGCAGGTTCGAATCCTGCCTCGTTATGTTACTTATGTTTAAGTAGTTCTAAGATCTATGTGACTGATGACCTCCGATGTTAAGTCCCATAGTGCTTAAAGCCATTTGTACAGTGGTCGCAGCGGGCACGTTGAGAAACGTCGGAAGAGACAGAAAGATTGAGGGATTCGTTACGTGCAGTCGTATTATTTTCTGTCCGGTACACGTCATGCGAAATCCAAAAATGGGTTGAAGAAGGCGACAGCCTACAAGGAAGCATGTGCAAGTCTGAATCAATCGAATATTAATTTATCCCATATATTCTCAAGCAAATGCGTACTTGTTTAATGTGTTTTTCCACATTACTGTTTTTGAGTAAAATGTGGTTGAGTTCATAAAATAAATGGTCTTCACAACTTACAATTATGCGGTTTTATTCGTAAGTATCGGGGTGTTGTAATTAAACTGACAGTGTTCCTAGTGCTGAAGTGGGACTGTCCACATCACAGACGTTGAAACATTTTAGGTATGTTCATTAATCTGTGCGCTAACGGAGTGTGCTGAAAAAGTAATAGTTCTTTTTTCTGATACCAGGTGAAAATATGGCGCCGTATAGACTATGAAAGTGGTGAGGGTGCAGCAAAAGGTCATAAGTAACCACAAGTATATAGCTTGGTCTTCTGATTCAGCAACACGCTGCATTCGTAACACGGCGAGGTCGACAGTTGTTCGCACCATATCGTGTGTAATCAGAGCGATATGTTGTAGTATGTCATCTTTCAGATCAGGAAGACTGTGGATACGCTGTTGATAGACACGATGTTCCAGATATCTCAGCAGCCGAAAGTCACATTGTTCTGGCGTAACCACAAGCGCCGGCACGAAGGCGAAGAACGCAAGATCAGAGAAGACTGTGAGACGACGTCAGCCAATAGTGTGCTGACGAGGACCGCACGACGACAGGAGCGGCCTCTAAGAAGGGAATATAAACGCCGCTCCTGCCAGCCTCGGCCGCACAGTACTAGACCGGCATTAGCAGACCAGCACAGTTAGTAGACCCAGCACTGGAAGAGAGCACGACGACTGATCCGTATCCCTTGCTTACATAGACATTGTACACTATGTGATTAAAAGTATCTGGACACCTGGCTGAAAATGACTTACAGGTTCGTCCGCCCTCCCTGTTAATGCTGGAATTCAATATGGTGTTGGCCCACTATTAGGCTTTATGACAACTCTCACAGGCGTACGTTCAAACAGATGCTGGAAGTTTTCTTTGGGAATGGCAACACATTCTTCGCTGAGTGCTGCACTCAGTAGAGGTATTGATGTCGGTCGGTGAGGCCTGGCACGAAGTCGGCATTACAAAACATCCCACAGGTGTTCGATAGGATTCAGGTCAGGACTCTGTGCAGGCCACTCCATTACAGGGCTGATATGGTCGTGTAACCACCTCGCCACAGGCCGTGCATTATGAATGGGTGTTCGATCGTGTTGAAAGATACAATGCCCGTCCCCCAATTCCTCTTCAACAGTGGGAAGCAAGAAGCTGCTTAAAACGTAAATGTAGGTCTGTGCTGTAATAGTGCCGCGCAAGAATAAGAGGTGCAGGCCACCTCCATGAAAAACACGACCACACCATAAAAGCACCGCCTCCTAATTACTGTTGGCACTACACACGCTGGCAGATGACGATCACCGGGCATTCGCCATACCCACACCCTACCATCGGATCGCCACATTCTCTACAGTGATTGTCACTCCACACAACGTTTTTCCACTGTTCGATCGTCCAATGTTTTCGCTTCTTACACCAAGCGAGGCATCATTTGGCATTTACCGGCGTGATGTGAGCTTATGAGCAGCCGCTCGACCATTAAATCCAAGTTTTATCACCTCCCACCTAAATGTCATAGTACTTGCAGTGGATCCTGGTGCAGTTTGGAATTCCTGTGTGATGGTCTGGATAGGTGTCTGCCTATTACACATTACGACCCTGTTCAACGGTTGGCGGTCTCTGTCAGACAACAGATGTGGTCGGCCCGTACGTTTTTGTGCTGTACAAGTCCCTTCACGTTTCCATTTCACTATCACATCGGAAACAGTGTACCTAGGGATGTTTAGGAGTGTGGAAATCTCTCGTACAGACGTATGACACAACTGACGCCCAATCACCTGACCACGTTCGAGGTCTATGAGTTATGCGGAGCGCCCCATTCTGCTCTCACGATGTCTAATGACTACTGAGGTCGCTGATATGAAGTACTTGGCAGTAGGTGGCACAACAATGCACCTAATATGAAAAGCCTACATTTTTGGGGGTGTCCGGATACTTTTTATCACATAGTGTATATAGTGAAGGACACTGACATAGTTACATGTAGCCTATCGTATGCGACACGTTTTTGTAATACAAAGTAAAAGTATTCTCAATCTCCATTATTGTAATAAAAACTATTAATGTGATTTGCTTGAACTGTTGAATAGCTACCCGACAACGCACCAACCTTTGGGCAACCTATAAGAGACAAGTAGGCAGGACCCGACACACATGAATTTAAGTCAGGCGATACGGAAGGCTACACAACATGAAATCGCCTAAAGATGACGTGGTCTTAACCGAAGTTTTCTCGAAGCAAATCTTTTATCTGGTAAGCAACATGTGCTGTCGGTTCCTCTTGCATGAAAATAATCGTGTGGACGTAGATGTGTTCCTACAAAGCTGGAATCGCGTGTAGATGTAATTATACACCTAACAGGTACGCGATGACAATCGACAGTTTTTAACAATCGATTGTTTTTACGTTCGGTCGTTTTTTTTTTCAGTCGAATGAAACAACCGAATGAAACTATTCGCAGCGGCCTTGTCAGCAATATGAATGTTTTCACTCACGCACCGTGTTTGAGTGGTTTCATACAGTGTGAGACATCCGACTGAAAGAAGTGTCCGTCACTTGCTGCCGTTACATGAATGTTTTCACTCGCCCACCTGGTTTGAGTGATTTTGTGTACGTACTTTTCAGCCTTTTCGGTTGTGCATGAAACATGCCTAGGGTAGACAAATTTTTTAGAGTTAAATGAAGTACATTATTTCAATGAGATGTGCATAAAAAGCGTTTTTCTGAAAATAAAGTACACTCAAAATGCATGTATGTACTCACTAAAATACGAATTTTCATACTTGTGGCATTAAACATCAATTTCGGATGGTATAAAAGTTTAATGTCTGGTGTTACACTGTAAATTTGTGCATATAGAAACGAACAGTCACTTTTTAACACGTTTTTATTAGGCCAATTTCTTGTCTGTTTTTTTCGGTACAAATTTTGCAGTTTATTTTAATCTAACTCCCCGATAAGCTACAGACAGCTCAGAACTAGACAATGCGATATTAACACATTTTCTCTTCTCGTGTGTGACGGAGAGTAGGTACTTGGTGTACCACAGCTATTCCCAGTCGCCAATGTTTCGCAGTGAAGAACGATTGCTGTTGAGCTTCCCTGTCAGATCGATTATCTCTGGTTTTTACATTCGCAGTTTTGTCGCGAGATATGCCTATGAGGAAGCAATATATAGGTTGACTCATTTGAAGAGAAACTGAAATAAACCAGAAGGTTACCACATGTCCTGCTGTAATCTCATCAAAATGTTTGAAATAAACCTAAAAAATTTCACACACAGAAGACCAAAATTCAGAAAAGGACTATTTCAATAGAAAAACTTTTTAATATAACACGGTTTTAAACCGGATCAGTAAATATTAAATAATCTCTCCTAGCCCCGTTGAGATTTCTAACGCCATAGAGATAGTCCTGAAAATCTGTGCTTGTGAATTTTTAATAGCTATGACATTACCTGTAAAACTGAAAACGTGGGCAGTACGTCTGTAATTGCTGACGTAATTTTCTGTTCAAAATTTCTGCCTTCCACACAAATACATGGCTGAAAATTCAAATGATTTTGCATTTTTGGACATCATCACACACTGCCTATAAAACGTATTGCAAACTGTCGCTAAAGCGACGCAAGGTGCCTTTCTTCATATATCCACAGAACCATTGCACTCACCATTGCACCCCCCGCTGGGGTTGCAATACGTCTGGATTTTCCCGGATTGGTCCTAGTTTTGAGGGCGTACAGAGACGTGCTGGAGGCATTTTTATACAACTGTCCTGGGTAAACATGGATCTTTTTCGTTCTTGTGAAAATTCGATTGATTTGAAATATTCTGCTTTAAACCTTAGTTAAAGGTCGTTAAAGGAGGACCTAACTATTGATAGTTTCTTCGTTTTGGTATTTGAAAACAAAGTGGCAAGCACGCTTAGCCGCTCTCCTACGCGCATAGAGTGTGTTCCCAAATTGTATTTACAACTTTGATCACGCATGTTTTATAAATCGGAACAGGTAGGAAGTTTCGGTTTACGGTATAATGTTCACTGGCACAATGTGAGGAACGGTTGGTGCAGACCAGACCGGACACCTAGGATCTGCGGAACCCCGTTATACTTTTTTCTTCAGGCGGGACTTGCACACACTGTGAGCTCGCATCAGAGAAGCAACAGCACACATTATTGACAACCTAAGCTGGACATTGAACAGGAATATCGCTTAGATAACCTGTGTGGTATAGACAGCGCACTCATATAAGGTGACCATCCATCCCCCCCCCCTCCCCCCCAAATCCCTTTTTTTTAAAACTAATTTGGGACACCTATTTGTCCGCATTTTAACACTTATAAAACGATTTATCGCGAGTTGTATGTTCATTTCCCATGTATCGGTATGCTGACACTGAAAGGGGATTTTCCAAAATGAGTAACGTATGAAGCAGTGACAAAACACAGTTTGTTGTAGAAACTACGAAAGCAGTGTTAATGACTAGCGTGAACTACTGTGAAACTTTAGTTGAATATTTTCATAACGCTGTTGAAGGGTACAGACATGCTGAAGAAAATTTACAGCATTGACAAATACTTTATGTCTGCTCACACTACTTCGTCTTAGAAAGTACTACTGAAACATAAATTAATGTACTTTTTGTAACAAATTAAAGTGATAGATTGCATTTATTACATCCAATTCACTCCTTACTACTAATACCAATATATTTTAATGTGTCCCGAATCTGGCACTAGAAAATATGGTCGCCTTAACACACTGAGCTATGTTAGCGGCAACTAGAACTTTAGGTATAAATGAACATTGAAAGGTCTCTGTTGGATTCCTTTCATGTTTGATTTCTTAAATCTGTTGTCATTTATGGAATAAATTCCTCTTCTAAATTTACTGCGGCGTTTCTGACTATCTGGGAGGAGACTGAGTAGTGGAACGTGTTACTTTTACACGTAAACAAGAACGATCTGTCACACTACTACACTTTAAAACACAGTTCATATGTAATTCATGTCACACAGTCTCATACAGAACCTACATCCGCTTTCTGTTATATACTGTATATGATAAGATACTGTCATCCCCCTTCCCTTCTGTGTAAGAGGATGAATGATCAAATATGTTTGTAGTTGCATGCTTGAGGGTAGCAGACAAGGCTGTCTGGTAGAGAACAGTAGGACCAACGTCGGAACAGGTAGCTACGCTTTCTTAAAGCAGAGAGGTTTCTATCCTTAGTATGGTTCTGTCCGTCCGTTGTCATGTTGGTATAGGAAGCTGCCCCTCTGGCCACTTCCGTTTGTCTTTGTGAGCCACCCTCAGGAAGCACGCTCGGCAGTAGACAGTTGCTGTGGGACCGTGGCGAGCGTCTGAAGTGGTAAGATCTCCGGCTAAGCGCGTGTCTGCTAAGTCCATAGGACAATGGATTTGTTAAGTTCAGCCTAACTGAAAATTTAATCATCTTTATTTCGGGTTTAACTCTAAAATATCTAAGGTTATCTTAAATTGCAGCGTAGTGTAATTCTCGTGTGAAGTTCATATTATTTTCCGGTTGTTGCTTTGTTACTACTTTGTGAGTAAAGTGGAACCACGTGTTGATCAGTAACTCTAACTAAGTTCATCAATCTTAAATGTGAATGCTTGTGTGATTATAACGTCTCGTCTTGACAATATTTTACAATATAGCAACTTTTCTTTATGCTTTTCTTTATGTTCAACCCACGTGGAGTGTACTTTGCGAGACCAGTACCACGTGCTTGTATAACTGTTTGACCCATTAGGTTAATAGTAAGACGTTAGTAGCCAGTTCAAGGTTTTTCTTTTGTCAATTGCTTTTCGATCGAATTTATTTTAATTATCAAAATTACTGTGGAGTTATACGCTTTCTGTAAACCAAGTTGACCACGTGGAGCATGTGGTGTAATCATCAAAGTAGCCTTCAGCTATTCCTTTTGGGAAGATTTTACAAAGAGTTGATATGAATTTAGTATACCAGTGTGTGGTAATTACATGACGGACAGGATTGTGTTACGAACGTAATTTCTTTGGGTGAAAACTGAATCTGTTGGTTGTGGTTAATTTCTCCTTGCTTATGTTTCAACGTTCTTTGGGTGTTGTTTTGTGAATGCAGGGTTGTATGCAGTCTCCCAATCTTGGCTCCATATTTGATGTGTTCCGTAAGATTAAAATCTCACATTTTTACAATCCTTAAACAAGGCACCAGCTCAGTTATAACTCACGTATAATATGCTGAAATTTCAATGAACAATCTTAAAATAAATTTCCAAATATAAACTGATTTCTTTCTTTTTATTTAAATTCTCCTTTTTATATATAGATATATTACCGGTTGTTGTATGACTGTAAAAGATTATAATCAATGTTAGTCTGTTTGGGAATTTGGTAAACTTAGACTAGATACCTGATGAAACAGTTGCTTAGTAATACAAGATTAACTTCGCCAGACAGCTCACAGCTTTTAACCCGCTTTTATTCTACTATTAGCACCCGATTTCAGCATAGCAAATTCATGTAGCAATATTACACATGGCGACCCTGTTCTGTGATTCCGCTAGACTCTGGAATCTCTGAGACGTTAGATTGCAAGCGTTGTATAATCTTTTTTTTTTTCCTTACAGCGCTCAAACAACTTCTGCGTTGTTTCTGAGGAGACTTTCTAAAGATTCACTGCGTTGTTGAGCGGCGTTGTGTTGTTTGTCTTGTTGTTTTGTTTTCTATATTTGTGTGTTTTATATGTGTGTGTGGTTTTTTTTCTCGCTTGTAAATTCCACTGTTTCGATCAAAGATAAGAATTTGTTTTGCGTGTGAAAAAGTGAGTACTAGGTTGGGTACCTTTCGTGTAACTGTCGAAATTTTTGGGGGATACATTTACTGTGATTAGTGTGTTGCGTACTGGGTATAAATTGAACGAATGCAGACACGTAACCAAACTAAAAGTAAGCGGTCCGACAACTTAAGCAACATGGACCAAGGGGATAATTTGATTTCGAATGTTAACGCGTCGGGCGGTTTCGAAAATGCAATGGGAAATACTTCAGACGAAATGCAGAACAGCACGAACGGGCTCACATCAGAGCCACAAATTAATTTGCCTCCTACTAACCAAAATGATTTGGCAGAACTCATGAAAGCCTTATTGCAACAAAATAAAGAAAATGCACAGAAATCTGAAAAATCGATCCGCGAGCTAGGGGAACAAATGACGCAGAAATCTGAAAAATCAATCCGAGAGCTAGGCGATCAAATGACGCAGAAATCTGAAAAATCGATCCGCGAGCTAGGCGAACAAATAGATGAAAAACTAATCCAGCAGACAAACAAAGTCGACAAGTCGATGCAGAGAGTGTCCGATGATATCTCACAAAGAATAAACAATCTGGCAAGTGAAATAAAAAGTGATATTATGAAAGAATTAGGCCGTACATTTGAACAAATCGATGATCGTCTGCAAGCCTTAGAACAGAGCAAGCGGAGTCGCGATGCCGAATCTAAAGAAAGCGAAAAACGGCTACTTAGGAATTTCCAAGAGCTGAGGGAAGAATGCCAAAGGGAACATCAGCAGGTACTCTCGAGGGTCCAAGATGTGGAAACGCATTGTCCCACGTCCGTTAGCAACACAATAGCGGACAACAGTTTAGCGATCCACGCGTTGGAACAGCAAGTAGAACAATTGAAGCAGACTGGGGCGGAGGACAAGAGACAAATAGATGATAAGATTGCGGCATTAGCGGACATTGTAGGCACGATGAAGCTGACGGAAAGCGAGAACAATACTACACGGGTAGCGGCCGCAGAGACCGAAGAAGTGCGTTCGCTTCTGAGATTTCAGAAGGGACTATTTGAAGTGAACAGGCAACACAAGGCTGTAACAGGCGAATTACAAGAACGCGTGGCGCATCTGGAAAACCGCATGGCGTGTGATTCCGAACTCGCCAATAGCACTAAAAATAGCCGTACGAACAGTGCAGAGAGGGACTCCGGCCACGAGGGAGATTTTGACGACAGGAAAGAATGTAATTTAAGGGGCAGACATGAGAGACATAGAAACATTCAAGGGCCTCGCCAGGAGGAACTGCGGGGATTTGATTTCAAACATTTCCTTACAGTAAGAAAGTTTGAGATATTCCGAAATTCGCAAAAAGGAATACATCCACGTGCATGGCTCGAGCAATTTGAGTTCTGTCTTCCTCCCGACTGGGCAAGTTCACATAAGATAGAATATATGTGTGGCTATTTGGAAGGCGAACCGGCGAGTCGCATGAGGTCGGTAGCGCGTCACTGCAACTCCACTCGGGAGTTTCGACAAGCCTTTCTCTCCGCCTATTGGTCGGAAGCGGCACAAGACAGGGTCAAACATGGCATAATTATGCTGCCAAATTTGAACCAGTCTGGTTTCGGCAGCCCTGCACGCCTATTCGACCACATGCTGCAGGCAAATCAATTTTTATACGACCCATACGGGCCTGCGGAACTAATTAGGATATGCATCACCAAATTGCCGATGCACTTGCGGCACGTCATTCTTGCGGGACGATGCAAAGAGGACGTGGAAACGTTTAAGACGCTTCTCCAAGAGTTGGAATACAATACAGCAGAATGCCCGCCTAATCAGGCACAAAGTTATTACGGGGCACAGCAGCGCGGTCGCAGTCGTGGCCGTCGTACTAATCAACGGCGTGACTGGTCGTCGCGACGCGAACGGAACAATAATCGGGACCGGCCGTATAGAAACTGGGGTAACAGTCGCGAACACAGGTGGAACAACGGAAATGATCGAGGACGTGGACAAGATCGTGAACGCTACAGGTACGGCAACCAGAATCGATATCACGGTGAACACGGTGGGAATAGGACTGTAGGCGGAGCACCTCATGATGTGGAAATTCGGCCGGCTAACCCTAGACATAATCCAGCAAATGGAAATGAACGAAACCGGCAATGACAAACGATCAGCGCAGAAGGCGCCCAATCAGAACAAATGAGCGACATGGCAAATAAGTAGAAAGGACAGTGAGAAGTAGAGAGGACGGTGAAGAGAATGAATTGATTAGTTTAAATTTGTGACATGCATTTTGAATAATATGTTGGTAAAAATTAATGATAAAGATGTTTCTATGTGATGTTTCTAGCTTTTTTTTTCCTTGTGCAATTAGGATTTAGGTTGGTTCTAATGTGAACATAAAAGGTTTCCTTGTGAACGAGTGAAATGCTGTTTTTTTTTTTTTGTGTAAATTGAAAAGAGTCGCTCCTGAGGGAAGCAAGATCTGTGTTGAATTAATGCAAAACTCAGGGGAATATCCGATCTGTGGGTATTATGGGTCTGGCAAACCCAGGTCCCCAGCTGTTAGTAGCCTTGTTTCCGATTTTCTGCTTTCAGTGCTACTATCTATCTATTACTATTCTATATCTGTCAGTATAAATGAGGATCTCTTACTATAGTATGCGTGCTGTATGAATATTTTAAGACAGGAGAACTCTGAGAAAGGAATGAGTAAATCTGGAATCTTGAAAACAGGACGCGATAATACGATTGTTTAACCATTGGCTTCCCAATATGCGATGATATGTTAATATTGATGATACATGTCTTTTTTGTTCTTTATAGCTGAGTACGGAAAGTGCTGTCTGTGGATTTCGTAAGTAGATTGATTCCCTTCAAGGTGAAAGAGGAATTGTGGTTTGTGTAATTTACGTCGCCCTGAAATATTATTGTGGCAGTCAAATACGAGCAGTTTTCCAGCAAATGGAGAATGGAACGGAAATGTGGATCCTTTTTGTAGTCTTCACTGATGTTGAGCCAGAGCCTAAAAAAATTATTCTGCGTTAATACTTGTCCAAGAAAAGCGACGTTTATGTATTTTTGCTGATGCTGTGAGCATTACAGCTTACCGTTTTCGCTGGTGCGGGATGCACTGCAGCCTATATGATTTGTACTGAGGAAATTTCCCTCTTGAAGGTAGAGGATGATTAAATAATTTTGATTATGGGAACGAAGGAAAGCTTGGTTTAAGGTAATAAGGATAAAGCAAAACATTTGTCATTTAAACTACAGGAGGATTCGGATCTTTTGTGTCTGTTGTAAGTTCAATATGTTAAGATGATACTGTTTTACAGAGTAGAGGTGACCACAATTTTGCCACTCATGAGAAATGAATCCAGAAACCACCACAGGCGAAATAACTGATTTGGAAGCGAAAGGTAACGTAAAGAAGGAACGAAATCGCAGCAAATTGGGTAAGAAAATGTAATATAACCTGTATAATGCAAATATTTTTAACCTTCTCAGAGTCATCTGCGTGATTAATTGTTGTGATAACGTAATTTTAGGTAAAATTTTCTTACTGTTTTATGTGTGAATATATGAGTATGATAAATGTATAATTGTGAGTCTCTTTTCAGGTGTGCGAACTGGTATAAATGTTTTGGCGTGTAAATAACCATTGTTCTTTTTAATGTGTATGTTTAAGGAAAGTTCTCCATATTTATCATGTGACAAGACGTATGCCGCGAGCGTCAAGAAGAGGACGAATTAGAACAATGTTGTAGTGGTATATACACGGTGTTGAAATAGCATTGAAGTAGCTTATTGGCTTAACTAGTAGTGGATAGAAGTAGAATATTGAGTAATGCATGTTTATGGGTAGTTAGTTTGTAGAATAGACAACAGGTGTGCATGTATGTGTGTGTAAATAACATGTGAACCCTATGCTGTCCTGACCTATACTTGCACAAGGCACAATCCTATTCATTTTAGTGAATTAATAAGTAGCATTGGATTTATTAAAACGTAAGTGAACCACATTAGTGATGTGGATTTAAATATTATATTGTCAGTTCATTTAATTCTTATTTTTTTTACATTGTAAAGTCATTTCACTTTTATTTTTTTACATTGTCAAGTCATTTAAATTTTATTTTATATTGTCGATTCATCTAATTATTTTTGTAAAAAAAAAAAATTAAGTCTCACGTTTGTTCTTATAAATTGTGAAAGACAATACGAAGTGGTACTATGTATGACATTGTGTAATCACATAACTACGATAAAAAAATTTTCTGTGAATGCAGTTGAGAACGTGAAAGCAAACCGGCTAAACTCTTACGAGACAGCGGGAGCAGCCGGACTAGTTGTAAACTGGCGGGTTTCCCAGCGGGGGACGCTGTCAACCGGGCCACTTCGGGAGCGCGGTCGACCACAAAAGAGGGGCATGCGGCAAACACTTTCCCTTGTACCTGGAGCTAATGGGCGGCCGCCCCGGGCGACCCTTCCTCGAGGCGATGACCTGAGATGGGCGAGCGGTCCACCGCGCGGAAATCCATCTGCTGGCAACGCACCACACGCACGCGACCGTGACGAGACGGCCGCGGAGAAACAACACAAAGGGCGTAGAGCCTTTTGACACATACTGTCCAGAGAAACTGGCAGACTTCAACGACGCCTATCAACATCTCCTGACGGATGCCCACTGTCAAGCGACAGTAAATCATGGTTCGATGTTCTCTGGTCGCTAAGGGTGGCACAAAAGAAGAGCCATTAAGTGTCATCCTTGCCCAGGAATATCAACCTGGCGTGTCAATCGAGGATACCGCACGAATCTGACAACACAAACATGGAACCAAATCGAGATGTACGTGACACAGACCACCAAGAGAAACTTCATGAGAGGGCAGAGACGGCGGGATTGCACGCAACAGATGGACAAAAATCCCTACTGACAGCTGCGGCGACGCACCCCCTTCCCCTCCCCTTATATTGTGCCTCGGAACAGTGGAACTAGTAAGTGTATCAGTGAACAGTGATTATACGGTTCTTAGTTCAATGCATATACGTGTGTTTCTGTCACAGAAACTTTGACTCGTGTGTTTTGCAGGGATTCGATTTATTGGTGTTTATTAGACTGACTCTTGTATTTTGCAGGTGTTCTATTTTTGTTTTTTTTTTAGACTTTGACTCTTGTATTTTGCAGGTGTTCTATTTTTATTTTTTTTAGACTTTGACTCTCGTATTTTGCAGGTGTTCTATTTATTGTTCTTTTTAGACTTTGACTCTTGTATTTTGCAAGGTGTTTTATTTATTGGTGTTTTTTTTAGATGTTGACTAGTGTACTGTTTTATTGATTAATGTTTGTTCTTGTGTGATGTATTAGATTTGTGTTATTTTGTTTCGTAAATTCATTCATGTGGCATTGCATAGTTTATCAGTCAGATTGCTATTCATTCTCATTGGACTGTGATCGATTAGCCTTTGCATGGGGCATATTTATTGTGAGGAACCCCTTAAGGGTAACAATCACATAATTAATTGTATTTTCAGTATAATGACACAGTGCTCATTGTTTGCTAACTAACTGAAATATAGTAGAGTGATTAAATTAATGCCACATAGTTATGTTAATTCTACAAATTATTAGTTTTATAAGATATAGAATTTTTTTTGCGATAACCACTTTGTAAAACATGTTTTTTTTCTTATCATTTTCTTTGCTTATGCGGATTGTGCATTGTAATGTTCTGCTTTATAATACCGATGTTATTTGATGTTCTTTTTTTAATTGCTGTGGCACCTTTGCTATTTTCATAAAGTTTGCTTGTTAATAAACAGTCATAAATTTGCCTGTGATCAGTTGGCTCTTGCAATGAGCAAATACTGGTGAACTCCATAAGGGTAACAACCAGAAATTGTTTTCATATTAATGACACAGGAACCATTGTTTTTACTTGCTGACCGAATTAGGTCTACACTATCTTTTAAATAGGTGTCACAGATTGTGTTCTTTTTTTTCTGTTTGAAATTAGTAGATTTTAAAGATTTGTTGAAATTATTGTGTTTTAGCAAGTAGCTGGTGACCTTTTGCCTTTTCTTTACACTTTTGGTTTAAGTAGGGTGTGAGAAGCCTGCTTGGGAATGTCCTAGCATGGCCTGAAAATTCCCTGCACAGTCTTTTCCCGGAGCGTTGGGGTTATGAAAGGTCTCTGTTGGATTCCTTTCATGTTTGATTTCTTAAATCTGTTGTCATTTATGGAATAAATTCCTCTTCTAAATTTACTGCGGCGTTTCTGACTATCTGGGAGGAGACTGAGTAGTGGAACGTGTTACTTTTACACGTAAACAAGAACGATCTGTCACACTACTACACTTTAAAACACAGTTCATATGTAATTGATGTCACACAGTCTCATACGGAACCTACATCCGCTTTCTGTTATATACTGTATATGATAAGATACTGTCATCCCCCTTCCCTTCTGTGTAAGAGGATGAATGATCAAATACGTTTGTAGTTGCATGCTTGAGGGTAGCAGACAAGGCTGTCTGCTAGAGAACAGTAGGACCAACATCGGAACAGGTAGCTACGCTTTCTTAAAGCAGAGAGGTTTCTATCCTTAGTATGGTTCTGTCCGTCCGTTGTCATGTTGGTATAGGAAGCTGCCCCTCTGGCCACTTCCGTTTGTCTTTGTGAGCCACCCTCAGGAAGCACGCTCGGCAGTAGACAGTTGCTGTGGGACCGTGGCGAGCGTCTGAAGTGGTAAGATCTCCGGCTAAGCACGTGTCTGCTAAGTCCATAGGACAATGGATTTGTTAAGTTCAGCCTAACTGAAAATTTAATCATCTTTATTTCGGGTTTAACTCTAAAATATCTAAGGTTATCTTAAATTGCAGCGTAGTGTAATTCTCGTGTGAAGTTCATATTATTTTCCGGTTGTTGCTTTGTTACTACTTTGTGAGTAAAGTGGAACCACGTGTTGATCAGTAACTCTAACTAAGTTCATCAATCTTAAATGTGAATGCTTGTGTGATTATAACGTCTCGTCTTGACAATATTTTACAATATAGCAACTTTTCTTTATGCTTTTCTTTATGTTCAACCCACGTGGAGTGTACTTTGCGAGACCAGTACCACGTGCTTGTATAACTGTTTGACCCATTAGGTTAATAGTAAGACGTTAGTAACCAGTTCAAGGTTTTTCTTTTGTCAATTGCTTTTCGATCGTATTTATTTTAATTATCAAAATTACTGTGGAGTTATACGCTTTCTGTAAACCAAGTTGACCACGTGGAGCATGTGGTGTAATCATCAAAGTAGCCTTCAGCTATTCCTTTTGGGAAGATTTTACAAAGAGTTGATATGAATTTAGTATACCAGTGTGTGGTAATTACATGACGGACAGGATTGTGTTACGAACGTAATTTCTTTGGGTGAAAACTGAATCTGTTGGTTGTGGTTAATTTCTCCTTGCTTATGTTTCAACGTTCTTTGGGTGTTGTTTTGTGAATGCAGGGTTGTATGCAGTCTCCCAATCTTGGCTCCATATTTGATGTGTTCCGTAAGATTAAAATCTCACATTTTTACAATCCTTAAACAAGGCACCAGCTCAGTTATAACTCACATATAATATGCTGAAATTTCAATGAACAATCTTAAAATAAATTTCCAAATATAAACTGATTTCTTTCTTTTTATTTAAATTCTCCTTTTTATATATAGATATATTACCGGTTGTTGTATGACTGTAAAAGATTATAATCAATGTTAGTCTGTTTGGGAATTTGGTAAACTTAGACTAGATACCTGATGAAACAGTTGCTTAGTAATACAAGATTAACTTCGCCAGACAGCTCACAGCTTTTAACCCGCTTTTATTCTACTATTAGCACCCGATTTCAGCATAGCAAATTCATGTAGCAATATTACACATGGCGACCCTGTTCTGTGATTCCGCTAGACTCTGGAATCTCTGAGACGTTAGATTGCAAGCGTTGTATAATCTTTTTTTTTTTCCTTACAGCGCTCAAACAACTTCTGCGTTGTTTCTGAGGAGACTTTCTAAAGATTCACTGCGTTGTTGAGCGGCGTTGTGTTGTTTGTCTTGTTGTTTTGTTTTCTATATTTGTGTGTTTTATATGTGTGTGTGGTTTTTTTTCTCGCTTGTAAATTCCACTGTTTCGATCAAAGATAAAAATTTGTTTTGCGTGTGAAAAAGTGAGTACTAGGTTGGGTAACTTTCGTGTAACTGTCGAAATTTTTGGGGGATACATTTACTGTGATTAGTGTGTTGCGTACTGGGTATAAATTGAACGAATGCAGACACGTAACCAAACTAAAAGTAAGCGGTCCGACAACTTAAGCAACATGGACCAAGGGGATAATTTGATTTCGAATGTTTAAAGCGTCGGGCGGTTTCGAAAATGCAATGGGAAATACTTCAGACGAAATGCAGAACAGCACAAATGGGCTCACATCAGAGCCACAAATTAATTTGCCTCCTACTAACCAAAATGATTTGGCAGAACTCATGAAAGCCTTATTGCAACAAAATAAAGAAAACGCACAGAAATCTGAAAAATCGATCCGCGAGCTAGGGGAACAAATGACACAGAAATCTGAAAAATCAATCCGAGAGCTAGGCGATCAAATGACGCAGAAATCTGAAAAATCGATCCGCGAGCTAGGCGAACAAATAGACGAAAAACTAATCCAGCAGACAAATAAAGTCGACAAGTCGATGCAGAGAGTGTCCGATGATATCTCACAAAGAATAAACAATCTGGCAAGTGAAATAAAAAGTGATATTATGAAAGAATTAGGCCGTACATTTGAACAAATCGATGATCGTCTGCAAGCCTTAGAACAGAGCAAGCGGAGTCGCGATGCCGAATCTAAAGAAAGCGAAAAACGGCTACTTAGGAATTTCCAAGAGCTGAGGGAAGAATGCCAAAGGGAACATCAGCAGGTACTCTCGAGGGTCCAAGATGCGGAAACGCATTGTCCCACGTCCGTTAGCAACACAATAGCGGACAACAGTTTAGCGATCCACGCGTTGGAACAGCAAGTAGAACAATTGAAGCAGACTGGGGCGGAGGACAAGAGACAAATAGATGATAAGATTGCGGCATTAGCGGACATTGTAGGCACGATGAAGCTGACGGAAAGCGAGAACAATACTACACGGGTAGCGGCCGCAGAGACCGAAGAAGTGCGTTCGCTTCTGAGATTTCAGAAGGGACTATTTGAAGTGAACAGGCAACACAAGGCTGTAACAGGCGAATTACAAGAACGCGTGGCGCATCTGGAAAACCGCATGGCGTGTGATTCCGAACTCGCCAATAGCACTAAAAATAGCCGTACGAACAGTGCAGAGAGGGACTCCGGCCACGAGGGAGATTTTGACGACAGGGAAGAATGTAATTTAAGGGGCAGACATGAGAGACATAGAAACATTCAAGGGCCTCGCCAGGAGGAACTGCGGGGATTTGATTTCAAACATTTCCTTACAGTAAGAAAGTTTGAGATATTCCGAAATTCGCAAAAAGGAATACATCCACGTGCATGGCTCGAGCAATTTGAGTTCTGTCTTCCTCCCGACTGGGCAAGTTCACATAAGATAGAATATATGTGTGGCTATTTGGAAGGCGAACCGGCGAGTCGCATGAGGTCGGTAGCGCGTCACTGCAACTCCACTCGGGAGTTTCGACAAGCCTTTCTCTCCGCCTATTGGTCGGAAGCGGCACAAGACAGGGTCAAACATGGCATAATTATGCTGCCAAATTTGAACCAGTCTGGTTTCGGCAGCCCTGCACGCCTATTCGACCACATGCTGCAGGCAAATCAATTTTTATACGACCCATACGGGCCTGCGGAACTAATTAGGATATGCATCACCAAATTGCCGATGCACTTGCGGCACGTCATTCTTGCGGGACGATGCAAAGAGGACGTGGAAACGTTGAAGACGCTTCTCCAAGAGTTGGAATACAGTACAGCAGAATGCCCGCCTAATCAGGCACAATGTTATTACGGGGCACAGCACCGCGGTCGCAGTCGTGGCCGTCGTACTAATCAACGGCGTGACTGGTCGTCGCGACGCGAACGGAACAATAATCGGGACCGGCCGTATAGAAACTGGGGTAACAGTCGCGAACACAGGTGGAACAACGGAAATGATCGAGGACGTGGACAAGATCGTGAACGCTACAGGTACGGCAACCAGAATCGATACTACGATGAATACGGTGGGAATAGGACTGTAGGGGGAGCACCTCATGATGTCGAAATTCGGCCGGCCAATCCTAGACATAATCCAGCAAATGGAAATGAACAAAACCGGCAATGACAAATGATCAGCGCAGAAGGCGCCCAATCAGAACAAATGAGCGACATGGCAAATAAGTAGAAAGGACAGTGAGAAGTAGAGAGGACGGTGAAGAGAATGAATTGATTAGTTTAAATTTGTGACATGCATTTTGAATAATATGTTGGTAAAAATTAATGATAAAGATGTTTCTATGTGATGTTTCTAGCTTTTTTTTTCCTTGTGCAATTAGGATTTAGGTTGGTTCTAATGTGAACATAAAAGGTTTCCTTGTGAACGAGTGAAATGCTGTTTTTTTTTTTTTTGTGTAAATTGAAAAGAGTCGCTCCTGAGGGAAGCAAGATCTGTGTTGAATTAATGCAAAACTCAGGGGAATATCCGATCTGTGGGTATTATGGGTCTGGCAAACCCAGGTCCCCAGCTGTTAGTAGCCTTGTTTCCGATTTTCTGCTTTCAGTGCTACTATCTATCTATTACTATTCTATATCTGTCAGTATAAATGAGGATCTCTTACTATAGTATGCGTGCTGTATGAATATTTTAAGACAGGAGAACTCTGAGAAAGGAATGAGTAAATCTGGAATCTTGAAAACAGGACGCGATAATACGATTGTTTAACCATTGGCTTCCCAATATGCGATGATATGTTAATATTGATGATACATGTCTTTTTTGTTCTTTATAGCTGAGTACGGAAAGTGCTGTCTGTGGATTTCGTAAGTAGATTGATTCCCTTCAAGGTGAAAGAGGAATTGTGGTTTGTGTAATTTACGTCGCCCTGAAATATTATTGTGGCAGTCAAATACGAGCAGTTTTCCAGCAAATGGAGAATGGAACGGAAATGTGGATCCTTTTTGTAGTCTTCACTGATGTTGAGCCAGAGCCTAAAAAAATTATTCTGCGTTAATACTTGTCCAAGAAAAGCGACGTTTATGTATTTTTGCTGATGCTGTGAGCATTACAGCTTACCGTTTTCGCTGGTGCGGGATGCACTGCAGCCTATATGATTTGTACTGAGGAAATTTCCCTCTTGAAGGTAGAGGATGATTAAATAATTTTGATTATGGGAACGAAGGAAAGCTTGGTTTAAGGTAATAAGGATAAAGCAAAACATTTGTCATTTAAACTACAGGAGGATTCGGATCTTTTGTGTCTGTTGTAAGTTCAATATGTTAAGATGATACTGTTTTACAGAGTAGAGGTGACCACAATTTTGCCACTCATGAGAAATGAATCCAGAAACCACCACAGGCGAAATAACTGATTTGGAAGCGAAAGGTAACGTAAAGAAGGAACGAAATCGCAGCAAATTGGGTAAGAAAATGTAATATAACCTGTATAATGCAAATATTTTTAACCTTCTCAGAGTCATCTGCGTGATTAATTGTTGTGATAACGTAATTTTAGGTAAAATTTTCTTACTGTTTTATGTGTGAATATATGAGTATGATAAATGTATAATTGCGAGTCTCTTTTCAGGTGTGCGAACTGGTATAAATGTTTTGGCGTGTAAATAACCATTGTTCTTTTTAATGTGTATGTTTAAGGAAAGTTCTCCATATTTATCATGTGACAAGACGTATGCCGCGAGCGTCAAGAAGAGGACGAATTAGAACAATGTTGTAGTGGTATATACACGGTGTTGAAATAGCATTGAAGTAGCTTATTGGCTTAACTAGTAGTGGATAGAAGTAGAATATTGAGTAATGCATGTTTATGGGTAGTTAGTTTGTAGAATAGACAACAGGTGTGCATGTATGTGTGTGTAAATAACATGTGAACCCTATGCTGTCCTGACCTATACTTGCACAAGGCACAATCCTATTCATTTTAGTGAATTAATAAGTAGCATTGGATTTATTAAAACGTAAGTGAACCACATTAGTGATGTGGATTTAAATATTATATTGTCAGTTCATTTAATTCTTATTTTTTTTACATTGTAAAGTCATTTCACTTTTATTTTTTTACATTGTCAAGTCATTTAAATTTTATTTTATATTGTCGATTCATCTAATTATTTTTGTAAAAAAAAAAAATTAAGTCTCACGTTTGTTCTTATAAATTGTGAAAGACAATACGAAGTGGTACTATGTATGACATTGTGTAATCACATAACTACGATAAAAAAATTTTCTGTGAATGCAGTTGAGAACGTGAAAGCAAACCGGCTAAACTCTTACGAGACAGCGGGAGCAGCCGGACTAGTTGTAAACTGGCGGGTTTCCCAGCGGGGGACGCTGTCAACCGGGCCACTTCGGGAGCGCGGTCGACCACAAAAGAGGGGCATGCGGCAAACACTTTCCCTTGTACCTGGAGCTAATGGGCGGCCGCCCCGGGCGACCCTTCCTCGAGGCGATGACCTGAGATGGGCGAGCGGTCCACCGCGCGGAAATCCATCTGCTGGCAACGCACCACACGCACGCGACCGTGACGAGACGGCCGCGGAGAAACAACACAAAGGGCGTAGAGCCTTTTGACACATACTGTCCAGAGAAACTGGCAGACTTCAACGACGCCTATCAACATCTCCTGACGGATGCCCACTGTCAAGCGACAGTAAATCATGGTTCGATGTTCTCTGGTCGCTAAGGGTGGCACAAAAGAAGAGCCATTAAGTGTCATCCTTGCCCAGGAATATCAACCTGGCGTGTCAATCGAGGATACCGCACGAATCTGACAACACAAACATGGAACCAAATCGAGATGTACGTGACACAGACCACCAAGAGAAACTTCATGAGAGGGCAGAGACGGCGGGATTGCACGCAACAGATGGACAAAAATCCCTACTGACAGCTGCGGCGACGCACCCCCTTCCCCTCCCCTTATATTGTGCCTCGGAACAGTGGAACTAGTGAGTGTATCAGTGAACAGTGATTATACGGTTCTTAGTTCAATGCATATACGTGTGTTTCTGTCACAGAAACTTTGACTCGTGTGTTTTGCAGGGATTCGATTTATTGGTGTTTATTAGACTGACTCTTGTATTTTGCAGGTGTTCTATTTTTGTTTTTTTTTTTTTAGACTTTGACTCTTGTATTTTGCAGGTGTTCTATTTTTATTTTTTTTAGACTTTGACTCTCGTATTTTGCAGGTGTTCTATTTATTGTTCTTTTTAGACTTTGACTCTTGTATTTTGCAAGGTGTTTTATTTATTGGCGTTTTTTTTAGATGTTGACTAGTGTACTGTTTTATTGATTAATGTTTGTTCTTGTGTGATGTATTAGATTTGTGTTATTTTGTTTCGTAAATTCATTCATGTGGCATTGCATAGTTTATCAGTCAGATTGCTATTCATTCTCATTGGACTGTGATCGATTAGCCTTTGCATGGGGCATATTTATTGTGAGGAACCCCTTAAGGGTAACAATCACATAATTAATTGTATTTTCAGTATAATGACACAGTGCTCATTGTTTGCTAACTAACTGAAATATAGTAGAGTGATTAAATTAATGCCACATAGTTATGTTAATTCTACAAATTATTAGTTTTATAAGATATAGAATTTTTTTTGCGATAACCACTTTGTAAAACATGTTTTTTTTCTTATCATTTTCTTTGCTTTTGCGGATTGTGCATTGTAATGTTCTGCTTTATAATACCGATGTTATTTGATGTTCTTTTTTTAATTGCTGTGGCACCTTTGCTACTTTCATAAATTTTGCTTGTTAATAAACAGTCATAAATTTGCCTGTGATCAGTTGGCTCTTGCAATGAGCAAATACTGGTGAACTCCATAAGGGTAACAACCAGAAATTGTTTTCATATTAATGACACAGGAACCATTGTTTTTACTTGCTGACCGAATTAGGTCTACACTATCTTTTAAATAGGTGTCACAGATTGTGTTCTTTTTTTTCTGTTTGAAATTAGTAGATTTTAAAGATTTGTTGAAATTATTGTGTTTTAGCAAGTAGCTGGTGACCTTTTGCCTTTTCTTTACACTTTTGGTTTAAGTAGGGTGTGAGAAGCCTGCTTGGGAATGTCCTAGCATGGCCTGAAAATTCCCTGCACAGTCTTTTCCCAGAGCGTTGGGGTTATGAAAGGTCTCTGTTGGATTCCTTTCATGTTTGATTTCTTAAATCTGTTGTCATTTATGGAATAAGTTCCTCTTCTAAATTTACTGCGGCGTTTCTGACTATCTGGGAGGAGACTGAGTAGTGGAACGTGTTACTTTTACACGTAAACAAGAACGATCTGTCACACTACTACACTTTAAAACACAGTTCATATGTAATTCATGTCACACAGTCTCATACGGAACCTACATCCGCTTTCTGTTATATACTGTATGTGATAAGATACTGTCATCCCCCTTCCCTTCTGTGTAAGAGGATGAATGATCAAATACGTTTGTAGTTGCATGCTTGAGGGTAGCAGACAAGGCTGTCTGCTAGAGAACAGTAGGACCAACGTCGGAACAGGTAGCTACGCTTTCTTAAAGCAGAGAGGTTTCTATCCTTAGTATGGTTCTGTCCGTCCGTTGTCATGTTGGTATAGGAAGCTGCCCCTCTGGCCACTTCCGTTTGTCTTTGTGAGCCACCCTCAGGAAGCACGCTCGGCAGTAGACAGTTGCTGTGGGACCGTGGCGAGCGTCTGAAGTGGTAAGATCTCCGGCTAAGCGCGTGTCTGCTAAGTCCATAGGACAATGGATTTGTTAAGTTCAGCCTAACTGAAAATTTAATCATCTTTATTTCGGGTTTAACTCTAAAATATCTAAGGTTATCTTAAATTGCAGCGTAGTGTAATTCTCGTGTGAAGTTCATATTATTTTCCGGTTGTTGCTTTGTTACTACTTTGTGAGTAAAGTGGAACCACGTGTTGATCAGTAACTCTAACTAAGTTCATCAATCTTAAATGTGAATGCTTGTGTGATTATAACGTCTCGTCTTGACAATATTTTACAATATAGCAACTTTTCTTTATGCTTTTCTTTATGTTCAACCCACGTGGAGTGTACTTTGCGAGACCAGTACCACGTGCTTGTATAACTGTTTGACCCATTAGGTTAATAGTAAGACGTTAGTAGCCAGTTCAAGGTTTTTCTTTTGTCAATTGCTTTTCGATCGAATTTATTTTAATTATCAAAATTACTGTGGAGTTATACGCTTTCTGTAAACCAAGTTGACCACGTGGAGCATGTGGTGTAATCATCAAAGTAGCCTTCAGCTATTCCTTTTGGGAAGATTTTACAAAGAGTTGATATGAATTTAGTATACCAGTGTGTGGTAATTACATGACGGACAGGATTGTGTTACGAACGTAATTTCTTTGGGTGAAAACTGAATCTGTTGGTTGTGGTTAATTTCTCCTTGCTTATGTTTCAACGTTCTTTGGGTGTTGTTTTGTGAATGCAGGGTTGTATGCAGTCTCCCAATCTTGGCTCCATATTTGATGTGTTCCGTAAGATTAAAATCTCACATTTTTACAATCCTTAAACAAGGCACCAGCTCAGTTATAACTCACGTATAATATGCTGAAATTTCAATGAACAATCTTAAAATAAATTTCCAAATATAAACTGATTTCTTTCTTTTTATTTAAATTCTCCTTTTTATATATAGATATATTACCGGTTGTTGTATGACTGTAAAAGATTATAATCAATGTTAGTCTGTTTGGGAATTTGGTAAACTTAGACTAGATACCTGATGAAACAGTTGCTTAGTAATACAAGATTAACTTCGCCAGACAGCTCACAGCTTTTAACTCGCTTTTATTCTACTATTAGCACCCGATTTCAGCATAGCAAATTCATGTAGCAATATTACAACATTATGCCAAAAACCGCGCTCTTACACCTATCACCATTTATGAAATACGCTAAAGGGACAAAATAAATTGGTATAGGCTTACGTATTCAAGAACAGACATATTTAAACATGCAGAATACGGCGCTGAGCAACCCTTATATAAGACGACAAGTGTCTTTCGCAGATCTCAGATCAGTTACTGCTGCTTCAATGGCTGGTTATCAAGATTTAACTGAGTTTCAACACGGTGTTACAGTCGGCGCACGAGCAATGGGACACAGCAACTCCGAAGTATCGATGAAGTAGGGATTTTCCCATACGACCGTTTGACGAGTGTACTGTGAATATCAGGATTCTGGTACAATATCAAAATTCCGGCATCGCTTCTGTGGGAAAAAGATCCTGCAAGAACGGGACCAAAGACGAGCTGAAGAGAATCGTTCAATGTGACAGAAGTGCAACCCTTCCGCAAATTGCTGCATATTTCAGTTACGGGCCATCAACAAGAGTCAACGTGCAAAGCATTCAAAGGAACATGATCGACATGGGCTTTCGGAGCCGAAGGCCCACTCGAATACTCTTGATCACTGCACAACACAGAGCTTTACGCATCGCCTGGGCCCGGCAACATTGACATTGGACTGTTTATGACTGGAAACATGTTACCTGATCGGCAGAGTCTCGTATCAAATTGTATCGAACGGACGGAAGTGTACGGGTGTGGAGACAACGTCATGAATCCATGGAGCCTGCATGTCAGCAGGGGACTGTTCAAGCTGGTGGAGGCTCTGTAATGGTGTGGGGAGTGTGCAGCTGGGGCGATATGTGACCCCTGATACGTCTACATACCACTCTGACAGGTGATACATACGCAAGCATGCTGTCCGATCACCTGCATGCATTCGTGTCCATTGTGCATTCCGACGGACTTGGGCAACTCCAGCAGGACAATGCGACATTCCACATATCCAGAATTGCTACAGAGTGGCTCCAGCAACACTCGTCTGAGTTTAAACACTTCCGCCGGCCACCAAACTCTCCAGACATGAACATTATCGAGCATATCTGGGATACCTTGCAAAGTGCTGTTCAGAAAAGTTCTCCATACCTCCTCTTACTTTTACGAGTTGATTGACAGCCCTGCAGGATTGATGGTGTCAATTCTCTCCAGCACTACTTCAGACATTAGTCGAGTCCACGCCACGTCGTGTTGCGGCACCTCTGCGTGCTCGAGAGGACCCTACACGATATTAGGCAGGTGTACCAGTTTCTTTTGCTCTTGAGTGTACATGTGACCAAATTTGTAAGGACAATTTTCGAAAATCCTGTATTTTCCATTTTCTTTATTGAGAAAGTGAGAAGCCGCTGGCAACGGGCGATCTCATACACCGTGACGCCGCCCCGCCCACCACACAACTAAATGTCTGGAATGTCTTTCTCCTTCTACCCATTGAGCTGTATAAAACTGATTTCATTTACGTTCATTTTCCTTGCTGCACATTTGTAACACGTCTGAATATGAACGTCTCTGCAGTCCACTTTCACAAATCCTTGTCACTCTCGTGTGTAATTTATTTCCTCTGATCGGTGGGAGGCACGGTCGCGCTGGCATTGTCTTCACTGAAACGTAAGCGAGGAAAATTCTCCCTCTCACGTCCCTGTTCTCCGCGCAGCTTCGTGGCCATCGGCCAAGTTATCATCTACAGAGTTTTTGTATCCGGGAAAATAATACGATTTGACCCACATGTCTGGGGTTTTCGAAGTTTTTGTTTGGGATGGGAAATTTGAATGATGGCAAGCCTATTCCAGTGATACGCCAAGTTAATTAGTTATGCGTTAATGGCACAGTTTAATCCACAACAGTATTTGAATCAGTGATGATGAAAAGAAAAGTTAATCCATTCAGTTCATAATTAAATGAACATGTATAATGCTTATTTTAAATTTGAAATACCCCTGAGGCACGTCTTCACTCCGGACCACTCTCTGTCAGTATAATTTAGCACTGCTTTAGTTCAGCTAATTAAAGTATTGCAGGCTGGTTTCACTCAGAAGAATGAATGGATAGCTCGGTCAGCTGAAACACTAAAGGGCGGTTTCAGTTAAAAGAACGAGTACATGTTTCAACCGACAGGAAACTAATGATTGTTTTCACTTGAAAAGAAAGAAGAAATAATTCAGTCAATATGCAAAGCTAAAACCGTGTCGAATCTTTTCATTCGATTGCTCCCACTCACTGCTTTCACTCGAAAAAAAAAAAAGAAAATGTTTTCATTCGCTTGCTCCCATATACTAGTTGCATTCAAAAGAGTGAATGAATAGGCCTACCAACTGAATGATTGTTTTCATTCGGTTGCTCCCACAGACTGGTTTCACTCGAAACAATGAATGTGTAGTCCATCTGACTGAATCGATTGGTTTCATTCTGTTGCTCCCATAGACTTGTTGGTAATTTCCAAGAATGATCTCCTATCGAAGTCGCGGTGTCCAAACGATACATATCCAACATGCGATCATAAATCGATCATGGACTCTTGTGGCGGGCGTTATGATCAGTTATTTTTGATCGTCATTTTTATCTGTTTTCCGTCGTTCCCTTAGCTGCTCTACATTACATACCTCCGCGAATTATTTGTGAGCTTCTAGCGAATCCCAGACGATTTATGTCGTTAGTGAGTGGGAGGGCTAGTGTTCTTGACGTTTCTTCGGCGGATTCTCTCACATGTAAAAACGTAATTCCATGTTTATCCAGAATAGAAAATATATCGACATTTTGTGGCAAATATGGAATACCACCAGACGAGGAAAGAAGGATTGTGTAGACTGTGGTGGTGCGAAATGTGTAAAACTTTGTAAGAATAGTTTCGATGCTGAAATACCATTTACAATTTGATTGCGGACAGTGCGGAAAATGAACGAGTATCAGGAAGAATACATGATTCGACTCTTCCAAATTATCCATCCAGACCACGGTAATGGACCGTCTCATGATGACAACACCGATGACGAGTAAGGTAAGTCGTCGCCTTTGCAATTACAAGTATTTTTGTAACGCTTTTCTTTTCTCGTTGCTATTGCGACCACCGTAAACACACTCACAACGCCCGCCACAAGAGTTGCTCGATCGATTTACGATCGCACGTTCGATATGTATCGTTTGGACACCGCGACTTAATTGACAATCATTCTTGGAAATTACCGACTTGTTTCACCCAAAAGAATGAATGAATAATTCTTCAGATATGTGTGTTTACAACCGAATGAGTCGATTGTTTCCCAAGAATCAGATGAATCGATTGCTTTTATTCGGTTGTTCGCATCACTACATGAGTGGTGTCATCATCTCGAAGAGAAACGGACCTAGAACGAAGGAACTTGTGAAACCACACCACACAGTCACATAAGCTGAGTGCAATGGATGTTCCTGCACACCATGTGGCGAAGAAACCCATATGCGACAGTTACGTGCATTCACGACACCATGCAGAGTAAATTGAGGCTCGTCCCTCCAAAGAATATCTTGCGGCCATGTGTCACCCATTTTCATGCCTACAAAAAGACGAAGGGCAACGTACCGGACCGGGACTCGAACCTGGATTTCCCGCTTATCGCGATCGGTCGTCTTACCATTTGGCTATCCGTGTAGGACTCACGGCCACACCCAAACTTCCATATACCGTCAACCCCGCGTTTACGACCCGTAATCGTCCATCCGTTACGTATATTCCCGTACAGGTCAGACGTTGTGTTTGAAAGTCGCTTAGCCGACCATTGTGGCCGAGTGGTTCTAGGCGCTTCACCCCGGAACCGCGCTGCTGCTACGGTCGTAGGTTCGAATCCTACCTCGGGCATAGATGTGTGTGATGTCCTTAGGTCATTTAGGTTTAAGTAGTAATAAGTCTAAGGGACTGATGTCCTCAGATGTTAAGTCCCAGAGTGCTTAGAGCCATTTGAACCATTTCGAAAGTCGCTTGCTTGTCCTAAGAAACTTTCCATCGTAATCAGAATAACACAGGGATTACAATATTTTATTTATCTACCATATTGTATTTATCTGCCAATACCGGGCAAGCGACTTTCAAGTACAAAGTCTGATCTGTGCGAGAAATGCAGCAATGTACATAACGGATGTACGAGTATAGATCGTAGAGGCGGTGCTGACGTCATGTGGAAGTATGGGTCTGGTCGTGTGTCATCCACAGATAGCCAAACGGTACAGTCCGGCTTTCGCCGCCGTGCAGTGCGGACGTGTTGTTATTTCCGCCTGCGGAGCGCGCGCGCTCGCTGTTGTTTACATTTCAGCGGCCGTCACTTACGTGTCGCTTACGTGCACTAGAATCATGGCCAACCGTTTTCGAAAATCAACTTTACGTTTCAACTTCTGCAACGACTACGCACGACCAAAGGCCTTGGAAGTGGAACGCTTCCTACGCGACGTTGCTAAGATCCCAGCTTCTGACATCTTGGGCATCCATTTGTCCATATTAAGCAGTACTGTGTACGTCAAAGTCGTCAATGACGCGGTATGTGAAAGAATACTTCGTGACACCAACCATGGATTACGCTTTTGCCACGCCGACGGCAATGTCGGAGCGGTCACTGTCGACCATGCCGGCTTAGGAATGCGCACCATACGAGTTTTCGAACTCCCCTTCGAGCTTCCAGCGGAAGACGTTATCGCGGCTTTCCGCCCCTATGGCACTGTACATGGCCACACTGCCGAACGCTGGGCGCAATTCCAAACGTACCCTGTTCTTAACGGTGTACGGCAGATCACCATCGACCTCCATCGCCACGTGCCATCTTACCTGCAAATTAGCGGGTGCCGCGCGGTTGTCATATACGACGGCCAACCCAAGACCTGTTCCGGGTGCGGCAAAGAAGGCCACCTCAGATCTGAGTGTCTTCAGCGACGAATCACCCAATTGCCAGCCGCTACCGTGGCACCTCCGGCTCCGACTACGGTTTTACCGATCACCTACGCTTCGGCGCTCTGTTCTCCTCCCACCGGCCGCCGCCCATCGGACCATGCACCGGTGACCCTTCCAGCTGCTACGGATACCGCTGGGGCCGACGCGTCGCGCTCAAAGCCTGACGCTACTCCGGCGCCACTACCAACAGCGACGACTTCCGACACCCACCCGCCTGAACATATGGACGCCCCTTCATTTGACGTTCCCGCGACGGCCTTCCTCTCAGAGCGACGCGACTCCCTCCCGTCTTCCGACACGGAGGGACGAACCCGCAAACAACGTTCACCTAAGAGGCGCAAGAGGAGGCGCCGTACGGTCTCGGAACGAGACGGATCACCACCCCCCGATGCTCCAGAGGCCGTCCGACCCGACGAGGCCTCGGAGAACCTACACGACGATACGAATGACGACAACATGACGCCGACTGTGGATACGTCGATGCCTACTCTACTGGCTCGCTCAGGTGCTCCTGAACCAATGGACTCCACAGACGCGACTGCCGCCGAGACGTCCTCTGCCCCTACGACCGAAGTGGAACGTAAGACCATCACAACGACAACGCCTTCAATGGTGTGGAGTGAGGACGTCGATGAGGAGCCGGACCACACGCTGGGGACAGAGTTACCCCAGACGGAAGCATCATTACGCCGCTGATAATGCCGTCAGGTGGCGTACGGCACGACTCACCGTTGCCTCGTCCCTCTTCATCCTCGTCCCGCGGAGTTCCCCTCCACGGCGGGTTACAGCTCCAAACCTACCGAATAGCGACGATCAACACTAACACCATTAGCTCACCCGTGAAACTTCAACTGCTGCGAGAGATGATACGGGCGTCGGACGTCGATATCGCACTACTACAGGAAGTACACCTGGCCACACTACCAGACGTCGCGGGATATAACACTTATCCTTCTCCTGGTGACCACCTGGGACGCGGCGTAGCCATCTACGCCAGAGAAGGCATTCCAGTGGCCGATATCACATACCTTCCATCTGCCAGAGGCATGGCCGTCACCGTCATGGGGACGCGTATCATCAACATTTACGCTCCGTCAGGCTCCACCCGCAGACGCGACAGGGCCCTCTTCTATTCAGAAGAAATCGCTCCTTTGTTTCTTGGACGCTGCGACCATTACTTGCTTGGGGGTGATTTTAATTGTGTCTTGCACCCTAAAGATCAAGTGCCCCACTACAACACCTGTCAAGAACTGCGTCTTGTCGTCCGAGATCTGTTGCTCCGCGACACTTGGGAAGTTGGGCACGGCGACGCGCCTGGAAATACTTACCAGACGAGTCACTCCGCGAGCCGCCTTGATAGAATTTACGTCTCTCGGGAACTCACACCTGCAGTCCAAGGTGCAGAACTTTGGCCCCTGGCCTTCTCGGACCACTGTGCCTACATCTGCAACATTCTCTTCCCCAAGCAAGTGGTCTGGCGTAGTCATGCACCGTGGAAGCTAAACACCTCCCATCTTCATGATCCCGAATGTCTTCAACGTGTTACCGAGACATGGGCCACCTGTGAACGTCGTTTACCTAAATACTGCACGACCATGACCTGGTGGCTAGAATGTGCCAAACCTGCCATTCGACGTACTTTGATTCAGTATGGAAAGGAAGTTGCTATGTGGCGCCGGCACACTACCGACTATTTCTACGCCGTTCTCCGCGACCTGGACGCCCAACCGCCCACCCCCGACACCCAGAGGGAACGCAGCAGGATTAAGGCGCAAATTGTAACTTTGACACGCCGTAGACTGCAGGGGGCTATGGTGCGAACCCGACGTCAAGATTCGGCGGAACAAGAACATCCGACCATGCATCATATCGCCTCCGATAGGAAACATCGACGACGACAACTCATCACCGAGATCACCACCTGTCGCGGCCAGCACGTCACTTGCCAGGCCGAAATCGTCAGTGCCTTTGTCGACCACTACCGCACAATGTACCAGGAGGAGACTACTAACAACCACGCTGAGGAGTCTGTGTTACCACACGTAACTCGCACCCTCACCAGCGACGAAGCGGACGAGCTGCTGGAGCCCATTACGCGTGACGAAATCCACGATGCAATCAAAAAAGGTGCTCTGAATAAGTCACCTGGTGTCGACGGATTGCCGATAGAATTTTATCGCGCTTTCTTCACACTAATGGCATCACGGTGGACAACGATGTTTAATGAACTGCTGACGATAGGGAACGCCGTACCGCCGTCCTTCGTCACGGGAATTATTATACCCATCCACAAACCGACACCAGGTGTGACGACAGCACATGACCGTCCCCTGACTCTGCTTAACGCAGACTGTAAAATTTTTACACGCCTACTGGCAACGCGATGCCGCAAGATCCTGCCTAGCATTCTATCCCCGGAACAGACAACTCCGGGCGGCTCAGTTAATATACAAACGGCCACAGGAGAATGTCGCGATTTAATTGCACTGGCAGCGGCGTGCAGACTCCGCGCCGCAGTGGTTGCCATTGATTTTGACAGCGCATTCGACAAATTGCGGCATCTTTTTCTGTTCTCAGTGATGAACCGCATGGGTTTTCCACCAGCCTTTACCGACGTGATCCGGCGCCTGTACGGCACCGCCGAATCTCTGATTCAGGTTAACGGCCGTGTGGCGGGACCAGTGGCGATCCGGCGTTCCGTACGGCAAGGCTGCCCACTTTCAACCCTACTGTATGCCATAAGCCTGGAGCCACTCATCGGGAGTCTGACGAGCCACCTTTCTGGTCTCACTTTGCGACAGCACAGTTTTCGATGTCGTGCGTATGCGGACGACCTCCTCCTCTTGATCCGCTCACGGAGTGAGACACACACGGCACTTGATTTGATATCAACGTACGGCACTGCAGCGGGCAGTAACATGAATGTGGCTAAATCCGCGGCGATGCCCATTGGACGCGGCCTCTCACACGAAGACTTAGCACCTCTCCCGTGTCTACAACAACTACGATATCTTGGTATCATTTTCACCTCCACCGTGCGCCGCTCCGCTGCCATCAATTTTCGGCGTGCACTCCAAACTATCCGCACGACGGTGCGACAAAATCTTCTCCGACGACTCGATTCTTTACAACGTGTCCAATACCTCAATCAACATGTGGCGGCCAGAATGGTCCACATCGCACAGGTCCTCCCGCTGCCATCAACTATTGGACGCAGCCTCCAGGCTGCCCTCGGATACTTCCTTACAGCCGGTACGATCTTTAAGGTCCGCTGCGACACGCTCACCCTTCCCCCGCGAGCAGGAGGCCTTGGCCTTGTCAATGTGCGACTCCGAGCGGCGTCCTTGTACATGTCCACCATGCACAAGCAGTGGCACGGGGGCACCTCCCTTACGCGCAGCTTGCTGGAAATTCTTGTGCCCGCGACCATAACACCACCAGTACCAGTCGGACACATCAAGCACCATTTGGCGCACATTTCTGATTTCATCGTCGACTTCAGTTATGCTCACACACACTTACCGACCACGCGTTCTCCTCGACCTAAAGATTTTTACACCCCTCTCCTTCGTTCCATATCCAGCAACAATATCGAACTGAGACATCCGTCCACGCGGTGGCCAACGGTTTGGCGTCACATCCACCAGCCTTTTCTTCCCACCAACGTCCGGGCAACATGGTACCAAGTCGCAAATGAAAAATTCGCCACAAACCATCGCCTTCACGCCATCGGACTACAGGACTCTCCACTTTGTTCCATTTGCCACCTCATGGATGACGATGTCCATCAACTGACTTGTACTGCCACCAGTGACGTCTGGAAACTTGCCCGACAGTTCGTTGCCTGTTACCTCCGCGTTCCGCCGGACTCGATTGACCCATGGACTTTTATCCATCCTGAGAATACTTATTTCCCCGCCTCCAAAAATCATGCGATTGTCTGGGTCAAGGGATGGACGATCACCTACATGTATAATGGTGGCGACAAATCACGCCTTGATTTCTGGCAGTACTTACAAACCGCCCACAGTGAAGTTGAACAGCGACCGCGCTACCGCGCCTTCTTCGCCAATTACCTACACGCGATCTTTACTTCACCCCCGCTCAGTTGGATGGTGCCACACGCCGACAGCACTCCCGCCCCCCCCTGCTGACATCTGAGACTCCCCGCGCTACTTTCTACATTGTAACCCACAGTGGAATAGGCGCATGGACACGCGCCTCCTTTCTTTAATGCACTACCCCAGACAACACTGGTCTTTCCCTCACTCCACTGTATATTGCTTCACACCTCTTAGATTACATCAGACCTATTATTCTTTTTTTCCCTACACCATGTTCATAAAAAAAAAAAAATTCCTCGCCTTGTACGAGTATATTGTCTTGTGATTTAAGTTTGTACCAATAAAGATCTTTTTTTCCATTTACCCTTTTCCTGGTGAAAAATAAATATATATAAAAAAGAAAAAAAAGGGTAGCGTAAAAAAAAAAAAACGGTAAGGTGACCGCTCCCGATATGTGGGAAATACGGGTTCGATTCCCGTTTCGGCATAAATTTTCATTGTCCTCATTCCGTTCTGCAGCTGATGGTTGTCCTTCTTTTCAATTGCGAATTCATTTAATGTGTTTCATAACGGCTGCAGTCACCGCAGTGCCCGTTATTTTGGACATGCATGCATCGTAATCAGAATAACAGAGGCACTGTAATATCGTATCCTCCATGCAGCCGCGACTTGGCGCCATCCGATTGCCACCTGTTTCCAGAACTTAATGAAGACCTTAGGGAACTTACAAAGTGTTGGAGCGGTACAAGCTGAGTTGTGGTTGTGGCTCCGTCAAAGAAATCAAAGATTCGACAGTGAGGGTATCAACAATCTGGTCTCTCGTTGAGAGAAATGTGTTCGTCGTGAGGGTGGCTGTGTTGAGAAAGAAATGTGGAGCAATGAAGAATAAAAGTGAGGAATATTAGTGAGGTTTGTTTTATTTAAAAAGCTTTAAGAGTTTTCACATAAAACATAATTGAAAGAAAACAGCCCTTGGCCACTATTTTTAACGAAACCGGGTTTCGACACTGCTAGAAGTGTCTTCCTCATAATTTAAATCAAAAAATGGTCTATAACATGGTCACAGAATTAAGACTAAAAACGTATGATACAGAATATAAGTACAGAATCATCGTGAAAGATTGGCTGTACTTATATGTCATTTATAAAATAATAAATATGCCAAAAGGGCATTAGTCACAAAGAAATTTAAGATAAAAAATTGTGATGGCGGGCCACTAAGGGCTGCTCCTTACTTGCGTGGTTACAGGTTGCAAACGGCTCGCCATCACAATTTTTTATCTTAAATTTTTTTGTGACTAGTGCCTTTTGGCATATTTATCATTTTATAAATGACATAATAGTACTGCCAATCTTTCACGATGATTCTGTACTTATACTCTGTATCATACTTTTTTAGTCATAATTCTGTGAGCATGTTATATACCATTCTTTGATTTAAATTCGGAGGAAGACACTCCTAGCAGTGTCGAAACCCGGTTTCGTTAAAAATAGTGGCCGAGGGCTGTATTCTGTCAATTATAACTAATCACGGTCTCTGAACGTGCAGCCATGTACAAGATTTTTCACATAAAACATTCTGAGGCATTACTTTCCAGCATACCTTCATGTGTCAGATGCCTCTATTTTCAACATTTCCTCCTAAGCCAAATTTGGTAAAGAAAAGAAAAAGACACCAACCTCCCACTGTCGTGGGGTTCATAACGGGGTCATCGACAGGGAAGGAGGAAACAGGAGGTGGTAAGAGAGAAATGAAGTAAGAAGATAGATCCACATACGACTGGAATAAATAAATATCCCGCCATTGTCGGGCTCTCTGTTAGTATGCAAATGAGTAATCTTTTAACGACGGCGTAAGGAAAGTAAACGTTATGTCACGAACTGGCAGGTATGATTTACGAAACACGTGGGAGGACACGGAGACGTACTTCTCAGCTATGCCGTGGGCCCGAGCGTGCAGCCGGATGAGGCGGTGTTGCGCGCAGATTGTGTGACGGTAATGAGATGCGCCCATGCAGCGGTCCGCGAGCGCCGAGGGCAAACACTAAGTGCTATTGATCAGATGCTGCTGCCACGGTCTAGCAATTACACTGGCCAGTCTAGTGTCAACACAATTACTCGGAGCGCCGGGACCACTGCGGGCATCGATCGGCCCGCCGGTCCCGATCAGAAAGCGGCCGTCCCGGCCACGGTCCGCTGCCGCCAGCGCTCCAGCAGGACGGCGGCAAGTGGCGAGCCGGGGCTCTGCCGCCGGGTTCACGGTAGCCGCTACCGCGAGCGATGTCGTGAAAATCACCTTGTTTAACAGCCTGACTCACATGCAGGGTGGTCGGAGAGAGGCTGAAAAACTTGTAAGGGTGTTGCAGTGTACGTTGTGCGTAGAATTGTTAAGAAAAATAAAACAATACATTGCGCAGTTTCCGGACAGTCTTCGTCTGGACTGTAATTTACTATACCATGATATGCATTAAGAATTATTTTAAACAGGTTTCTTTCGTGCCATCATTTTAAGACAACGTGAGAAATGGATAAAGATTCAGAAAGGGGCCCGGCAAGGCTGCATACTGTCACTGTACTTATCCAATCTGTATGCAGAACATGTTATAAGGAACGCGAGGCTAGATGAAGGAGAAACAGGAATTAAAATAGCTGGAATAAATGTAAACAACCTCAGGTACGCGGATGATACGATCCTTTTGGCAGAAAGTGAAGAAGAATTGAGAACACTCTTGCTGAAGGTGAAAGACGAAAGTGAAAAGGACGGTCTTAGGCTGAATGTGAAGAAAACGAAAATTATGGCAACTGCACCTACCAATTCGTGGGATATAGCAGGAGAAACCATGGAGGTAGTTACCACATTCAGTTATCTCGGTTTCCAGATCTCTGCTGATGGTGACTGCAGCCATGAAATCCGGAGACGCCTGTTGCTCGGTAGACAGGCGATGTCAAACCTTGACAAGGTTATAAGGTCCAGAGAAATAACACTAGCAACAAAGATCCGTATTGTGAGGGCTATGGTCTTTCCATTTGTGATGTATGGATGTGAGACATGGACCATTAGAAAGGCTGAAAGGCGAAGAATTGACTCCTTCGAATTTTGGTGTTGGAGGAAGCTTCTCAGAGTTCCGTGGACTGCAAAGAGAACCAACAGATCAATACTGGAGCAAATAAAACCAGACTTCTCCCTGGAAGGTCAAATGTTAAAACAAAAGCTGACCTACTTTGGGCACACAATGCGAAGGCATGCCTCGCTGGAAAAACATTAATGCTGGGGAAGATTGAAGGAACTAGAAGAAGAGGACGTCAGAGGATGAGATGGATCGATGGCATCACAGAAGCAATTTGTTCGAACCTGGAAGGTCTACGGGAGAAAGTGCAAGACAGGAAAAAGTACCGTGATTTGGTTCATGGGTCACGAAGAGTCGGAACCGACTAAACGAATAGAGAGAGAGAGAGAATAAAGTAATGTACGGTTCGCCTGTTGCTGTATATACAACTGGATATTTCACTGTTTATTCCTCGCCACTTTCTATTGTATTACCACTCAAGTGATGTTGACCCCTCACTTTGATGATGATGATGATGATGATGTCTTCGTCTGGACTGTAATTCTCTTTACCATGATATGCATTAAGAATTATTTTATTTAGCTTTCTTTCGTACCATCATTTTAAGACAACATGAATAAAGTATTATACGGTTCGCGTGTTGCTGTATATACAACTGGGTTTTTTCTGTTTATTTCTTGCCACTTTTTATTGTATCACCACTCAAGTGATGTTGACCCCTCACTTAGATGATGATGATGTCTTCGTCTGGACTGTAATTCACTTTACTATGATATGCATTAAGAATTATTTTATGTAGGTTCCTTTCGTACCATCATTTTAAGACAACACGAATAAAGTAATATACGGTTCGCCTGTTGCTGTGTATAGAACTGGATATTTCACTGTTTATTCCTCGTCATTTTTTATTGCATTACCAGTCAAATGATGTTGACCCCTCACTTTGATGATGATGATGTTTGGATTGTGGGGCGCTCAACTGCGCGGTCATCATCGCCCGTACAAATTCCCAACCTTTTCTCGGTCCAATCTTCCCACGCACATGAATGATGGATAAATGATGAGGACAACACAAACACCCAGTCATCTCGAGGCAGGTGAAAATACCTGACCCCTCCGCGAATCGAACCCGGGACCCCGTGCTCGGGAAGCGAGAACGCGACCGCGCCCTCACTTAGAGACTTTTAAGTGTGCTACATAGACATTGCGTTGCGTTTCTAATGTTCGTCAATTTCTTAACTTGTATTACTGCTTTACCAACTGGAAATCCATTTTTATCTTGTGATATCACTTACATGTGCATGAGATAACTTGGTTAATGTTGCTATGTTCAACATATGTAGGGTGTTCGTATTTTATACAAACATTTTGTAAGATTTGTAACCTGGAGATCAGTTATACACATTGGATTTTGTCCTGACTGTTTATTGGCCTATATCATCTGTTCCAGCCAATGAGTGATCTTTACATTTTTATATGTACTGCAAATAGTTCACGTCATTTCTAAACCAAATGTTTTTAACTTTTTTTTATAAAGCCTATCCTGGGGCTTGGGTTTTGCTGCATTTATGTTATTGTATGTTTAGAATGGAGTTAGCTGTAGTACAATGGTATGTGTAAATTGTGCCCCATGGCCCTTAACTTTAGGTTCTTATCACTGAGCAGACTGTATTTTTATTTGTACATAATTTTATTCTTGAGTTGTGATTTGTATATAACTGACATAATGATGTGCAAATGGTATTTTTGTATGTTTTATCACTCATATGCTTTTATTTTTTAGCACTAATGTCATGTAAATATTGCTGTTGTGATCCATAATCAGGTACATTCAATGTCCAGGTGTAGAAGTATGAAACAGGAATTTTCTTGCAATAATTACTCGTCTGTTGTTCGAAACTGATGATAAACAATGTATTACCCAAAATAATCTCCATTGCTATTTATACATTTCTCCCATCTCTCCGGCAGGTTACGAATGCCACGCAAAAAAAAAAAAAAAAAAAAAAAAAAAATTCTCTTTTGAAGCAAACCGGTCAGCGAGCCATTTTCGTACATTTTAGTACGAACAGAAGCGTTGTTCATTGAGAGTGTGTTCATGCGAACAGATGATAATCGGATGGAGCCAAGTCTGGAGAATAAGCTGCATGCTCTAGTATTTCCCAGCGAAACGCCTCGTTCGTTTCCCTGACACGTTTTGCTGTATGTGATTGGACGTTATCATGGAGCAACGTGCCTTTGTGTTGCCGTTTTCCATATTCAGGCCGTTTTCCACATAAAGCTCGATTTAAATCGATCATTTTCTGTTGGTAGCGATCAGTGTTAACTGTTTCACCAGGTTTCAGCAGCTCGTAACTGATGACACCTTTCTGATCCGGCAAAACACAGAGCATTCTTCTTTCCGAAGCGATTTGTTCTTGCAGTGGATGTCGGTAGTTTACCTGGATTCACCCATGATTTACGACGCTTAGGATTCTCAGAATACATGTACTTTCCGTCGCCTGTCACTATTCGATGGAGAAACGACTTTCTTTTGTATTTTCTCCCGCTTTCTGCACCTTTCCCGTAGCTTTCAACCGAAGAGAAACGGCTTTCAGCATCACATTCAACTGTTCCGAGTGTTCCTGTTGAGTTTGAGTATCATCTTCATCCGATAAGGCCTGCAACTCAATGTCTCCGAACATTTTCGGTGGTTTGCCGCGCTCTTAGTTCCTGACGTCAAAATCACCACTTTTGAATTTTTGGAGCCACTCCATACACTGTTTTCGTAAGAGCATGTCCGGCGAAAGCTTCGACAAGCATTCTATGCGATTATGCAGCAGTTTTCTTGAAATGATAACATAAAACCTATATTGTCAGCAAATCGTAGTTTGTAAGTACAAAACTCGACATGTTTACGGGTTTGAAACAGTTAGCGATGTATGGAACTTTGGTTACAATGTGTCGACATCCGTCGTCAGCCGTTACAGGAAGCAAATGGCGCTGCAGACGCGGTCTCACAGGGCCCTATACTGACGGCTAGTGTTATCTGTATGGAAATTTCGGTTTCATGTTTCTACACCTGGTATATTACATCAATAACCCGAGTTTTAGGTTTTATTTTTTGGTATTGAGGTCTCAGTTTCATCTCAACTGTAACTTGCGGTCTACGTTATGATACATGCGTGTCTTACCGATCAGTAATGTACAGTCTTAGACAATAAAACTGACCGCCGGCCGACCGCCACAGAGACTAAGTCCGAGTCATTCACTGAAGGTGGCCAATAAAACTGACCGCCCCTGACAACTCTAAGTCCGGCAATCTGCACAATCTGGCAACACTGTAAGATGTGGAAGTGTTGTGAGGAAGTGTTGTCTACTTCCGAGACGTTGTCGGACTACGTGAGCCCGTGGTCTAGTGGATTCAGTCGGCTCGCAGCCGTGCTAGTGTGCGGAGCTGCTCCGCGCGCCGTGTGACGCTCCGCTCTTGGCGGTGTTTACTTCCGCGTCGCGGTGTTTGTGTCTATCGAGTCCCACACTAACGTACACCATGGCGCACTCGTACCGCCGTGCAACGATCAAAGTAACGTTTCAGGCCGAACATCCACGACCCAGAGCTTTCGAAGTCGAACAGTTCCTACGTGAGGATCTACGTTTGAACCCCCAGGACGTAATCGGCATACATTTTTCCATCACTGGAAGTGTTGTCTACATCAAGATGTCGACGGAGGAAATTTGCAATGACATAATTCACCGTCATGCCACCGGACTGAAATTTAAACACTCTAATGGACATATGGGTGCTGTGACAGTCGCCCATGCTGGATTCGGTCTCCGGACATTGCGGGTGTTTGAACTCCCGTTCGAGGTGCCTCAGGATGTGGTCATTGCCGCTTTCCAACCATATGGCACCGTCTTGGGTCACGTCGCGGAGAAGTGGCAAACATTTACGATCTACCCCGTATTAAATGGCGTCAGGCAAATAAAAATTGAGTTGACGAAACATGTCCCATCGTACCTGCTGATTGGCGGTGTAAGGGCCATCGGCATGTATGATGGACAGCCACGAACGTGCGCAGGATGTGGCCAGGAGGGACATGTACGTTCCGAATGCTTACACCGCCGTCTAATACAGACGCCGTTACGTGAAGAGACCCAGGCTTCGACGGTCACGTCCTTACCCACCACCTACGCCAAGGTTGCACAGGACCCCGTCGTACCAATCTCGATTGCGCCAGCAGCATCGTCAACGCCACCCGCCGCAGCACAACGCGCCGAGGACACAAGCACGGCGTCACCTCCAGTGCTCGCTTCAGGACCGTCCGGTTTGCAGACCGAAACCGATGGTCCTGTTGGAACCATGGACGTCGACCTCGGTGTCGTGCCGACGTCTACCTTTGTCCAGATGGGTTCGGCGTCAGACGACGGGCGACCACATTCTGATTCAGAAGGCCACATCAGAAAACAGCGGTCGCCTCGCAAACACAGGAAACGACGACGAACGCCTTCCGATGACGCCCTTTCTCAGACGGCCCCACGAGATGTCGACCTGATGTCTGACGGTGATCTCCCACATTGCGTCCAGTCACGCGATGTGGCAGCAACAGGAGCCCCTCCTGCGACGCCTACTCTCCCAGCTAGGGACGTGTCCTCGCCGTTGTCAACGAATGATGACGGCGGTCCCCCTGCCACTCATGTTGCGGAATCCACAACACCCGTTCCGGAAGTACGTGACCGTCACATGTCCACGTCGTCAGCTTCCTGGGCCGATGACGTTGAAGAAGAAGCGGAACAGACTGCCAGCGTGTCTGCACAGGAGTCCACCTAGGCGACACTGTGGCTGGCGCCCCGCCAGTAATTATCACCACTGCGGGACCACCAGCGGGTCTCCAACTGCCGGCTGCTTCTACCGCACGTTCTGCAAATACTGAGGATGGCCGCACACAGCAATATCGTATCGCCACGATGAATCTTGCCACCATTCGTGCCCCCCATAAACTGGCCATGTTCAGCGACACTATTTACTCTGCGGATGTGGATATAGCACTCTTACAAGAGGTGTTTGTGGCTGACTTCCTAGTTCCCACCGGATACAACGCCCATGTTTCCCCCGCATCCGATACCGGTAGCGGCGTCGCCATCCTGCTACGCGACGGACTCCCTGCAGAGGACGTCATCTACCTCCCCACTGCGCGAGGTATGGCCCTCACACTGTTCGGCGTGCTTATTATTAATATCTACGCTCCGTCCGGCACTGGCCGCCGTCATGACCGACAAACTTTTTTTTGCCGAAAGCGTCACACCCCTCTTCACCGGTCCGCAGGACGATTTGGTACTCGGTGGGGATTTTAACTCGACAAAAGAGCCCGCGGACCAACTCCCGCGACATTCCCCTTGTGCATCTCTCTCAGTGGTCATCGACCGTCTCCGACTTGTTGACACATGGAAGAAGCTCCACGGAATTCAACCGGGCTATACATTCTACACCTCTCACTCGTCAAGCCGCATAGATCGCATCTACGTTACCCGCTCCCTTGCTGATGGCACACGTCATGCGGAAGTCTGACCCTTGGCCTTTTCAGACCATGATGCATACCTCTGTGACGTCACTCTCGCCCGACAGCAAGTGTGGCATAGTCGTGGTCTGTGGAAACTCAATGTCGCTCACCTGACCACCTCAGACTGTCGCCAAATGGTCGAAGAAGCGTGGGCACGCTGCCACCATCGTCGAGAAGCCTATGACTCCACCTTATCATGGTGGCTCTCCTGTGCAAAGCCGACCCTCAGGAAGACTCTGATGAGTTTTGGGAAGGAATTAAAGGCGTGGCAAACTAATACCCTGCACTTCTACTACACCATTCTACGTGACTGTGCGACAATGCCTTTCTCGCCAGCCCGGCAGTCGATGGTACATCGCACGAAGGCGCAGATCTCCTTGATCATGCGGCGTAACTTGGAAGGCACTGTAGTCCGTTCTCGAGCTTCTAATCGAATCCCTCAAGAACGTCCGTCGATGTACCACCTCCTTCAGGAAAGACAACGACGACGACGAGCTCTGATCCAAGTCCTCACTGATGTGGAAGGGCGCCGGCACGACACCCAACAAAGCATCGGTCGTGCTCTCCATGCTCATTTTGCCGGGCTATACGCAGCCGTACCGCATTCTGCAGCACTGATCACAGAAGTCGCTCAGCTCACTACGAACACTCTTCCGGAGGATGCAGTGCATGACCTCCAAGACGACGTAACCACAGATGAAGTGGTAGATGCTATCAAGGTGGGTTCCGATAACAGGTCTCCTGGACCTGACGGTATACCCATCGAATTTTACAAAAGTTTTCAGTGTTTGTTGGCTTCCACGTGGACGGCAATCGCAGAAGAGCTGATGTCACCGAGGACAGTGGTCCCGAGCGCCTTTCTAGAAGGAATTATTATCCCCGTACATAAACCGCGCGGGTTATCGAGGGTCCAGGACTATCGACCAATTACTTTGCTCAACAGCGACATGAAAATATTCACACGGCTACTGGCATCGCGACTCAAGAAGGTCGCACGTTACGTCACATCCCGCGACCAGACTTCCCTAGGAGGCGACAACAACATCCGTACGGCCCTTTGCCGTTACAGAGACATGATAGCATTAGCGCATCATCAGCGTCTCCCTGGCGCCTTGGCTTCACTGGACTTTAGCCAGGCTTTCGACCGTGTTGACCACTTCTATTTACGGACAGTTCTTCAGCATATGGGTTTTCCTGGCGGTATTGTAACAGTGGTTATGCGCCTGTTGAGTAGTGCAACCTCTAAAATCATGTACAATGGTCGTCTTACACCGTCCCTGGTCATCGCACGATCTGTACGGCAAGGATGCCCTATTACCACGACTTTGTATGCTTTCGCCTTGGAACCCCTGCTCCAGGGCATGCGCCAACGTTTGGAAGGCATGGCTGTGCAAGGCCACCGTTTTTGTTGTATAGCCTACGCAGACGACATAGTACTATATCTGCGCAGTGAAGATGAAGTACGAGCAGCACTGACATGGGTGGCGACTTACGGCGAAGCGTCGGGGAGCTGCCTCAACGTGTCAAAATCCAAGGTCCTGCTCATTGGTGAGGGCTTGCCGGAGAGATGCGCTGCCCCCCTTAGTGTCGCCGCCACCATACGGTGTCTTGGACTTGATTTCACAGCAGACCTGCGCCGCTCAGCGGCTATCAGTGGTAGACGCTTGCTACAGACAATCAGAGCAAATCTCGCAGATCACCGGCTACGAGCTCTCGACATTATCCAACGCGCGCAATACGTGAACATGTATCATGCTTCCCGTATACCACACGTGGCTCAAGTACTACCAGTCCCAAATCTCCTGGCGCGACGACTGTTGATGGCTTTCGGCTCCTTCGTCAGCTCGGGGATGTTATTCAAGGTGCAGTATGAATCCCTTGCACTGCCACGAGATCGTGGCGGGGTGGGACTCATCTACGTGCCGACTCGTGTCAAGGCACTATACGTCAGCTCCCAACTCAAACTTTGGCATCGTTGCCCGCAGAGCCTTACTAGCCTCCTGCTTCACAACTTTGCACCGGCCTCCTTGTCCGCCCCAGTACTGATATCGACCATTCCAACCCCCTTTTATTACATCCAACGATTTTTCCTGGAGTTCAGTTATATCTACCGGTCCTTACCACTTACACGTTTGTACCTCACGAAAACAGTCTCCGAATTGTTACAACAGTGCCGCCCGTCCAACCCCATCGAACGTAAGTATCCACAGTACGTGTGGCGACACATATGGAAGGCGATCCATGCGCGGTTTCTCGAATCAGACGTTCAATCAGCGTGGTACATCACCGTGAATGGCAAACAAGTTAACCGAGATCGTCTGCACCGCATCCATCTCGCCGATTCATCCCTCTGCAGCCACTGTGGCGTGGATGACACGGATGTCCACCGGTTCCACTGTGGCACAGCGCTAGACGTCTGGACACTTGCGCGGCGAATTTTGGCGTTTCTTACTCGCCAGACACCGGCTCACATCGACGTCCACATGCTTTTGTACCCCTCCGCCAAAACTAACTCTGTGAATTGGATCTGTGGCCACACGATCCGCTATCTTTTTACTTCAGGCGACAAGTCTACGCTAGGATATTGGACTTATCTCAACAAACGACACTGCGTCCTGATACGCAACCCAAGCTATAAACAATATTTTTCTAATTTCTTACGGAGCACTTTCGATGACCCACCTAGTAGCTGGAACGTCCAAGCCCTGAGAAGCTGAAAACTGTATAAAACGAACCGAACTGAATAGAGCTGCTACCCAGAACTCACGCCTACGCCATGAGAAGACACGTTTGGACGAGCTGGCATGCTGTAGGCGGATACACTTGAGGAGCTCCTGTCAGAACTGGACTTTAACTACAAGTCGCATGACGACTTAAAAGGCCTTTCCTTATTTCTTCCTCACAGTTTGTTCTTAAAGGAAAAAGAAATTTGATTTGGACTTTGAGAAACTTTTTTTTGTTCCAAAGGATTGCTTCTTCGCCAACAAGACGAAGGAGACTCATTTTTGTTTACTGGAAGGAGAAACCAGTATAATCGGAGTCTTTGTTTTCTTTCAAAAAAAAAAACAAAAAAAAAACAAAAAAAAACACCTTTTCCTTATTATTCCTCAAAAAAAGAAAAATAAAGTGGCAAGCGTCGTGCGTTCTAAGCTTATAGTCGCATGTTCGCGTTCAACTGTATTTTTTTTTTTTTTTTTTTTTTTTACCACAGTCGGTCTAAAGTTATGAGTCTGACTGAACATCGAAGATAATTCGCTTAACATTCTACCCACCAGCAATAACAAGTATTCCAGAAACAATTCCGCAGAACAGCTCGTGGCTGCGTCGCAACAGCTTACGCTCGAGCGTTTCCTCGCGCTGAAGCGGCTACCGGCCACCGGCCAGACGCCGCCCGCCGCCTGAAATCCGGCGCCGCCCAGGTGAACGCGGCGCGACGCTGTCAGTGTGTGTATCAACTGTCATTTTCGAATTTGAAGTTCTAGTTATCATCTTGCAGTTAAGCATTGGATTTTGCATACTTGAAAATCATGAACTACAGTTAAGCATTGTAAAATTGAGTCGCAAGTGGAAATAGGTGTAACATCTGCAACACAACGTTTACTTTTGGTATAACAGAGGAGTGAATGCAGAGGAGGCAGCTAGGAAGATTTGAATTGTGTATGGAGCGAGTGTTTTTGGGAAAAATACGCCAGAAAAAGATATTCTTGTTTCAACAAAGATTGTTCTGGCATGAATGATTTTCCACATTAAGGAAGTCTCGACTACTGATATAGGTGATAGATTACCATTTTACCATCATGCGACATTTGCATTCAACAGGCAAAGTTCAGAAGTCTGGTGTAGGAGTACTGCATGCTCTAATTCGAAACAACAAAAATCAACGGAGGGACTATTATTGAACGTCATCAGGTCGCTCATTGAGCATTCGTATGCTGTACTGTTACTGGTGACGTGTTATGATGCCTTTATCGTTAACTTCCTAAGAAGAAATGAAAGGCTGAGCCCCTCCAAAAGACATAAACTCGAGCAAAGAGTAGTGTGAACATAATATTTTATCGGGAGGACGACGGTTCAATCCCGTCTCCAACCATCCTGATTTAGGTTTTCCGTGGTTTCCCTAAATCGTTTCAGGCAAATGCCGGGATGGTTCCTTCGAAAGGGCACGGCCTCTCTCCTTCCCAATCCTTTGGTAACCCGGGCTTGCGCTCCGTCTCTAATGGCCTCTTTGTCGACGGGACGTTAAACATTAACCACCACCACCACCACAATATTTTACATCTGATAGCCCAAAAAGTGTGTTTTGGGCTACGAATTCTGCCCCAAGGGCAGTATGCAACACAGCTGGAAATTGTTGCCATCAACTGAGACACCTTTCGGTCTCAGCGTAAGAAAATCGAGCAACACAACTACATCACATGTGCTACTGCATGATAACGCACTTCTTGATTTGAGAAACAAAACTATCCAGGAGATTGTAATTAAAGTCGTCTCTCAGGCACTTGTAATGATAGAGAAGTCCTCTCTCAAGCACTTGTCCCTCTCGTCATATATTCGTAAAGATTTACCTTTCCCGCTCTTGATCGATCATTTCTAGACGAAAATACTCTTAAAACTACTCTGGTATAATGATATCGTTGGAACCAGTAGGTGTCTACTGGCGTAGAATTTGCAAACAACTTTAGCATTGTCAGATCGTTTTAGATATCGTGAAAGAAAATTCTTTTGCTGATTAATTTCTCTTTGATGATTACTGTTGCGTTTAGTAAACTAATGGAAAATTCAATTAAAATATTCACTGTACCAATACAAATTAAATTCAGCTTACTACAGAAACATCACGACGGCAGACTATCTTAATAAAGCATTAAGTATCTGTAAGGCGATTGAGACTATTTTAATACGAATTAGTAGGACATTACCGACTTTTGACTTCGAAAAGATCCGTATTTACTTCATTTCCTGTATCATCCGCAATTATTATGAAAAGTGGCATTTCATAGATATAATTATGTATTCACAACAACAACAAAATATGTCGTCATTATGAATTTGGCAGTACCGTAAGGTTTTCGCTCTGACACTAAGGGTTACTGAAAGTAGCAAGGCGCGTTGTCTTATGATTCCCTTATTGCGTTTGTATCTGCCTGCGTGTAGCTCTGCTACAAAAGAATTAAAAATCTGGCTTTCAGCGAGTCTCGAAAGGCGAACGAAAGCAGCTTGCTCCTGGTAGCCAACCATGTTTCTTGGGAACAGGCTACTTCCTAAAGTGTGAAGACATTCTTTTGTGGTTGAATTGTTGGCAAATGTTAGTCAGACGTGTGCCGTTGGTCTAAGCGTTTCGGTGTGTTGAATTTGTACCAATGATTTTTCTACAGGTTTTTTCTGTCCCAAATAGAGAGTTGAAGCCTCCCATTAGTATTTTCACGTCATCTCGGTGAATTTTGCTCATAGTATTTTCGAGTGTGTTCCACAATTTTTCGACATTTTCGGTGTTTTCCTTATTTTCGATGTTGGTGGGGGCATGTGCATTTATGAGTGTATATTTTTTATAGGGGCTCTGAATGAGCATAGTCATAACTCGATTGTTGATGGGTGTGATTTCTTCGACAGAGTTGTTGATAGATCTGTGTTCGAGAAATGCAATGCCGAAGATTGGTGCGAGTTTCGCTACCTTTTGTTGTATTTTGAAGATGCCGTGGTTTCCGTAATGAAAGTTTTAATTGCCAATTAATCGTGGTTCTTGAAGAGCAAGGATGAGAATGTTTTGGCGGACGATTTCTTTTGTGAGATTATTTAGGTTTCTTGTTTGGATCAATGTATCGATGTTTAGTTTTCGAATGAATGTTTTCTGCTTGTAGGGAAATTTGCCAGAGATCTTCGATATTCTCTGCCGTGCTAACCTGGACACAGAGTGCGAAAATCCAACTGCCGCCTATCGGTGGCAAAGTTGTGTACCACCAGGGGTAAAGTTAGCTTTGCTTGCATAGTTCATGTTTTCTTGTGTTTCATTGGTTTGGCCTGGGTGATACCAGGACCGGACAGGACCAGAGGGTGTTGAAGCCTTTGGAAGCAAATATTTTCAGCCAAGCTCATTGAGCTAACAGACGGTGACCAGAGTAGCGGTGATTTTCACTCAGATGTGTCTGGATTTCGGGTTCAACGGATTGAGTAGCCGTTCAGGACTGTGTTAGTATTTGGTTCACCACAAGTATTTGATTTCCTCAGTACCACCCATATGGGGGATGGTTTCCCCTATCGGCCACATGGGATTTTTATTATTATTATTATTGTCATTATGTCATCAGCAAATCCGATATGGTGTATCTTCCCTCCACTGAAATATATGTGTATTGTTCGATTCAGTATTTATATCACATAAATATGGGTTATAATCACGTTACATTGCTGCTAGTAGACATATTTCTCACTTTTTCTTAGACAGTTGCTAGCTGTTACTCCATCATAGGAATTTATGTGTGTAGCATTGTTGCAATACAGACGTTCAAATTATCCGATTTCTGTAATTTCATTTCGACACAAGATCGTCCTAATCGGATTCAGCCAGTCAGTCTTAATGTAGCTATCCGACTACGACTCTCATCATATGATAGACTGGGTGAAGCACATTCTTAATCGGACTGTTGAATCCAGATCACTTATCTATGACAGGGAATGAATTCTTAAACACTGTGGAAAATAATAATCCAATGTGCTTATTACAAATGCGTTATTTAAATATAAATATATGAACTAACGACATAAGAATGTATTTACAGGAGCGGAGACCCATCAATCATAGTAGAGCAGTGCGAGATTGGTTTCAGGGCCAAGAGAGGATAAAGCTGTTGCCGTTTGTTCCACGATCACCGAACATCAACCAGATAGAGAATATGTGGGCAGAGGTAACAAGGTCATTGCCATGTGTCCCTACAAATGCAAACGACCTTTGGACGAATATAGAAAACGTATGGTGGGAAGTAAACCATCACGCTACACTGTCGACGACTTAATGAAATCAATTCCCCTACGCCCTCGAGAAATCTTACGTAATAATCGTGGGTGGGTTGGTTACTGAAAGTATACTCGTCCACAAAGCCACTGTGGACAATTATCTGATAATCGGTCAAGCTTTGCTTTGTCGCAGCTCTTTAGCATACATCAAGTCCATTTACTTTCAGTCCCCTTGTTACAATTCTTGCAGTGCAAGGTAATTGAAAAATCTCATCCACTCGACGCCAACTGGAGAACTGACTGGTGCATATGTTGTTCAACACACAGTAGTTGTCACCCTCACTGGAATCAATGACTGTTTGTGTGGTGTGTGAGTGTGTGTGTTTTCGTGTTAATGCACGATGTTAATCAATACTATTAACATTAGAGAGACAACCAACAATAAATATTGCATCAAATATGACTGTAAAGTATTTTAATGCGATGGGAAGCTACAAACTGAATTTTTACCCATCCCACGTCCTGCGTATTACGTTAAGTAAGATGTATTAACTCCATAGTATCGTTAGCAGAGACAGTGCGCTCTTGTTGTCGAGGCTCGCGAAAAGTGCAGCGATTAGCAGTGCCCAATGCCACCGCGATTTGTTTATGTTGGCTGAGCGTGGACACTGCAGCAGACGCTTCGCCCTAAACAGAAAGAAATCACCTTGGCTCTGACTGCAGTGAGCGGATATCACTGCCTGTGTGTTCATATAGTAACCAACGTGAGACTCTACTCACAGGTGCTCAGCGCGCCGCCCGTCCGAGTCGCATCGCGGCTAAATGCCGACTCACAGTACTGGTCAGAACTAGAAGTGAAGTTCCTATACTGACACATCAGGAAGAACAATATTTGTTTTGATAAGGGCCAATATGTCCGCTCATTAATAAAAAATGGTTCAAATGACTCTGAGCACTATGGGACTTAACTTCTAAGGTCATCAGTCCCCTAGAAAGTGGAACTACTTAAACCTAACTAACCTAAGGGCGTCACACCCATCGATGCCCGAGGCAGGATTCGAGCCTGCGACCGTAGCGGTCGCGTGGTTCCAGGCTGTAGCGCCTAGAACCGTTCGGCCACTGCTGATTAACATCTGTCTTACGTACGAGTAGAGACTACAGGTAGTTAGTGCTACATGAGGTTACCACGCACTGTGACACATCATGAAGCAGTGAATCATACACCCTTTCGAATACACCTGGCTCCGTTCGGCTTGTACCACACGGCATCGGTAACACGTACCTGCTACGTCTCCGCTTTCTCGATCGGTTGAGCGCACACCCGCGCCTTTAAACAGCATCATAGACAAATATCCGATGGGGGTGCCATACTACCGACGCCCTCATCCACGAGACGTTACAGTGATGCAGTGTCGCACTATCTGTAGAAAATCGGGTGGCACCCCGTCATTAGTAAACCACAGTCCCTTCCTTTCTGCACGAATAATGATCGGATAGCGCTACTAATTCATGGTGCAGAAATTGGCAATCCACAGCATCTGTTATTCTCTTTGGTAAAGCGCATAACTCTGTGACTCTGTCACCAATAATTCGTGACCATACGCCCACCAGAGTGACAAATGCCCCTGTCATCGCACAAAAAAAACGAATATGTCCTGGACAGAGTTAGGGATGTAAAAGAAGGTAACTAGACTTTCGATCTATCTGGCGGTTTCAAAGACAAATCGAAACATCTTGACATTTACGTGCATTTTTTATTGTTTGTACGAGAGGCGTTCAATAAATAACGCAACAGTTTTATTTATCGGCCAATATAGGTTGGAAAAATCTGGAATTCGTTGCGGGGATCGTGTAATGTCCTCGATTCAGCTTCTACAGTTTCGTGCAGTTCCCGCAGGTAACGGCGCTATACGTAGTCTTCAAACTGGCGTCCGTAACGGAGGTGCCCACTAAAGAGTGAGCTGTCATTGAATTTCCCTTGGTGAAAAATCAGAGCATTGCAGATGTTCATAAGCCCTTACCGAATGTGTACGGACGCCTATCAGCGAACAAAAGCACGGTGTACATGAGATATATTTCCAACTGCGAATACGGACAACCGTCAGCTGTAGAATGGAATGACGACGGTGAAAATTTGTATCGGACCGGGATGCGAACACTGACCTCCCGCTTATCGCCAGCGGTCGCCTTATCATATATTGTAATACTTCATAAAACCAACCTGCTTTCAGGAAAAAGTGCCGCGTTATTATTGAAGCCCTTCGTACTCGTATCTCTGTTACGTAATATAATGCATCCACCCAAGCAATATAACCTGTACGACATGTGTGCTAGTCTTTACTATTGCTAATGAATGTTCTGGGTTTTGGACACAGGATCAGGTTTCCCAATACCTTGCACCTAAGGAGATCACACAGCACGGGGGAAATGGGGTTAACTCGTAAAAAAAAGGCGAATATGTGAAGATGTTTTGAGTTAAATGTCTTTGAAGCTGTAGAAAATTCGACTAGGACATATTCGCATTTCTTTGTAGTGCTACGATAGGAACACTTTTCACTGCGCTTTCCAACTTTCACTCCGCCATAATTTTGACGTTAGGCCGCTGCATCTCGGGGGACATTTTATCCGGAATACGTTTATTACTGTCTTTCCAACTATGTTGCTTATATCGTGGTAACGGATAAAGCTTCCATAAAACAAAAGGTTAACAAAAAAAGAAACAAAACTGGACTGATCCCTGCAAGATTAGAACATAAAAGAGGCGCGCGTAAAACTCAAGTAGAACGTGTTTATTGCATGTAAAATCCGAAAGAAGTTAGATTTTTGAAAGTGAGTTTTCAATTTTATCGTGAGAACACATTTTGTATCAGTATAATTTTAAAACATTTTCGTGCATTCATTTTACAAACGAATTTAACGTGCTACATTTAGCTCGAACTTAATCCACCGTATCTCGACAACGGATAATGATTATTTTATAACAAACTTTGTTTTTACTTCATCCATTTATCTGCCATCGTGGAATGTTTGAACCGATTCGTAATAGTTTAAGATGTGAAAGTCGAGCGCTTCAAAAGCCTCCCAGAGAAATGTGTTTTCTGCACATAAAATCTAAACGAAGGAAGATCTTTCCAAAGGTTAAAACATAAGGTCCGACAGACCGGCGGACCAGATTTGAACCATCAGTCTCGTTCCAATGTGGAGTTATCGAAGGGGTTTTGCACATAAAATTCGAAAACTGTGTACATACAAGTGGTGCAGTTAGGTGAGCATTAATTACAATCCTACTAAAATCCTCTGTAAAAGAAATTAATCGATTTGCACAATTTGACTCGGTGCTAGCTCCAATTTGTCGATCAAACCTTGCTTAGTATAATCGAACATAGCTACAGTAAGACAAGTTTTCAACATTGGTCGAGGTATTGTTTTTTAAAAAACCTCTTTAACTCTTTACCAATGTTCTAGATCAAATAGGAACCCAGGAAAGACCCCCCACCCCCTAAACGCGATTCTGTGTGCGGCCTTTCGCGCTGTAACGATATTGAAACGACCCTGATGCCTCACCTCAGTAATTGCTCGAGGATGTCCATCTGCCTATACGTGCTCGATGTGGTAATTTTCTACCTCATCTCTTGAACCGGACCGAGCGAGGTGGCGCAGTGGTAGCACACTGGACTCGCATTCGGGAGGACGACGGTTCAATCCCGCGTCCGGCCATCCTGATTTAGGTTTTCCGTGATTTCCCTAAATCGCTCCAGGCAAATGCTGGGATGGTTCCTTTGAAAGGGCACGGCCGACTTCCTTCCCCATCCTTCCCTAGTCCGATGAGACCGATGACCTCGCAGTTTGGTCTCTTCCCCCAAACAATCCAATTCAATCTTGAACCGGGCTACACCACCGCACGGTACACATAACCCGATGCAGGTAAAATAGCCCATATCTCGCCAGGTAGTGGTTTACGGACATATAATTAGAGAAATGTTTCTTCTAGTTCTTAACAATACTGCCTCATACAGGAATATGTAATACGTTGTTCTAAACACCCTTTAAAGTTGTCGGCCATCTTGTAACCGTCTTATTTCGACATCACTGCAAATGGATAGTGTGCAACGGTAATATCGCTGTTTGTGGATAGTTGCAATCCGACTGCGTCGATCAGTTATGGAGGCTGATCGACATGGTATTTAAGAGGAGAATTATAAACTAAATAATAGTAGAAGTATTTTTTATTTGGTCTGAAGGACGGTAATCTGATGGTACGGCTTCGCAAGAACCATGCCAGCAATCCAGGAAAACAAAGGTGATATCTGGCGTTCCCCAAGGAAGTGTTATTGGCCCTCTGCTGTTCCTATCTATATAAACACAAATGATTTAGGAGAGAATCTGAGCAGCCTTGTTCGAATGTTTGTAATGATGCTGTCATTTAATGCCTAGTCAAGTCATCAGAAGATCAAAACCAATGGAGAATGTTTTAGATAAAATTTGTGTATGACGCAGAAAGTGGAAACTGAGAAAATAATGAAAAGTGCGATATCATCCACGTGAGAACTAAAAAGAATCCGCTAAATTTCGATTACACGATAAATCACAAAAATCGAAGGCTGTCAATCAGCTAAATAATTAGGGATTGCATATAGGAACAACGGAAACTGCAACGATCACATAGATGACTGTATGGTGATAGCGAACCAAAGACTGCCATTTAATGGCAGAACGCTTAGAAAATGCGACAGGTCTATTGGAGACACTGCCTAACTATGGCTGTTGATCCTCTTCTGGAGTACTGCGGCGCGGCGTGGGATCCATACCAACTGGATTGACGGAGCACATCGTGAAGGTTCAAAGAAAGGCAGCTCATTTTGTATTATCGTGAAATAGCGGAGAGAGTTTAATGGATATCATACGCTAATTGGTGTAGCGGTAATTAAAGCAAAGGCGTTTCTCGGTGCTGCAGGACTTTCTCACGAAATTTCAATCACTAACTTTCCTCTCTGAGTGCGAAAATATTTTGTTCGCGCCCACCTGAGTAGGGAGAAATGATCATCGTAATAAAGTGAGAGAAACCAGAGCTCAAACGCAGTGATTTAAGTGTTCGTTGTTGCCGCCGCTCTTCGATAGTGGAACGATAGAGAAATTGCTTTAAGGCCTTCGATTCACTCCCTGCCAGATACATAACTGTGAGCTACGTAGTCTAGTCACGTAAATGTAGATGACCAGGTGCAGAATTGTCTCAGACTCTTATCGAATCTGCTCTGTGGATGAACGACTGTTGCCACGCTCACCTGCCTCTCTGATTGTTCTTTTAGACGGTTTTCCACGCTCGTATAGATGAATTCTGGGTTGATACCCGATCTATGCCTCAGAAAATACTGTGCACAAACATACATTAGATAAGGAATGTGCTCAAGGGAACAAACAGTTAATTAGAACTGCGTTCAATAATTGTTTCATTGAAGAACTTTGGTTATCGTGTGCCTCAGTTAACACTCGAACGTGTAGCGTCTAACGATACTGCGGCTTTTTGTCTCAACTACTTTTTTATTAATCATCTACATTTTCTCATTGTGTGTTGGTTTTGTTCCTACTGCGGTCTTTAGTCGGAAGATTAGTTTGATGAATCTCTCCGCCCTCGCACATCTTGTGCACGCCGCTTCAAATTCAAATAACTTTTACATTTCACATCCTTCTGAACCCAGTTGCTGTATTCGGGCCTTCGCCTATCTCTCTATAATGTTTTACCCCAAACTTATCTCCATTACGAAAGTGACGATTCTTTCTTGCTTCGGGAAGTGTCCTATCAACTGATTTTTCCTTTTCGTCAAATTTTTGGTTTCATCAGTTCCATTCATCATCTCCTTATTAGTTATTCGAATAACCCATCCAACCTTCAAAATTCTTCTGTGCAACTACGTTCGAAAACCTTCTATTCTTTTCTTGCCCAAGGCGCTTACTGTCGCTCATTGACACAACGAAGTAACGAAAGAATAACAAATTCCTTAGTTCACCTGTTTTCAATTGCTGTCGGTTTGTTGGCTGAATACTCGCCTGCTTGTAATTCTTTAGTTTTGCCGCTAACAAACTCTTGTAAAGCTGCGTTTGCGCTTCACAAAAAGAAATCGATTTCAGTTTTCAGATTAACCTCGTAATTAAAAAGAAATATTGCACTCATAGTATTTTCACACACCTGCCTCACGTGAGACACGGTGTAGCTAAAATAACTTCATTGGCTGCTTCCCACGTTATTAGTTTCCGGACCATCTGAACAGAAGTAAATCGAAATTACGACAATCACAGAGTTTATGTTAAATAATAATTACATATACTCCATTACATAGTGTAAACACTTTTTTTTTTTCTTGGCATCAGTCTTCTAACTGATTTGATGCGGCTCGCCATGAATCCCTTTCCTGTGCTAACCTCTTCACCTCAGAGTAGCACTTGCAACCTACGTAATCAATTATTTTCTGGATGTATTCCAATCTTTGTCTTCCTCTACAGTTTTTGCCCTCTACAGCTCCCTCTAGTACCATGGAAGTCATTCCCTCATGTCTTAACGGAAGTACTATCATCATGTCCCTTCTTATCAGTGTTTTCCACATTTCCTTTCCTCTCCGTTTCTGCGTAGAACTTACTCATTCCTTACCTTATCAGTCCACCTAATTTTCAACATTCGTCTGTAGCACCACATCTCAAATCCTTCGATTCTCTTCTGTTGCGGTTTTCTGTTGCGGTTTCACTACTTTACAATGCTATACTTCACACGTACATTCTCAGAAATTTCTTTCTTACATTAAGGCCGATATTTGATATTAGTGTACTGCTCTTGGCCAGGAATTCCTTTTTTTTTGCCGCAGCTAGTCTGCTTTTGATGTCCTCGTTATCCGTCCGTCATTGGTTATTTTACTGCCTAGGTAGCAAAATTGATTAACTTCATTTGCTTCGTGACCATCAATCCTGGTGTTAAGTTTCTCGCTGCTCTCATTTCTACTAGTTCTTATTACCTTCGTCTTTCTTCGATTTACTCTCAATCCATACTGTGTACTCATTAGACTGTTCATTCCTTTCAGCAGATCATGTAATTCTTCTTTACTTTCACTCATGATAGCAATGTCACCAGCGAAGATGTAGGTGTTCGTTCTTTCCGCGCGCTATACGAGATTGGAATAATAGAGAACTGTGAAGGTGGTTCGGTGAACCCTCTGCCAGGCACTTAAATCTGATTTACATAGTATCCATGTAGAAACGTAGAGGTAGAAATTGATATCCTTTCACCTTGAATTTTAATTCCACTCCTGAACTTTTCTTTTATTTCCATCATTGATTTTCGATGTACAGATTGAACAGTAGGGTAGCACTTCGTTCTTGGTCGTCCACTTTTATTATTCCCTCTTGGCTGTTGTACATATTGAGTATAACCCGTCTCTACCTATTGCTGACTCCTACTTTTTTCAGAATTTCGAACATCTTGCACCATTTTACATTGTCGAACGCTTTTTCCAGGTCGACGAATGCTATGAACGTGTCTTGACTTTTCTTTAGTCTTGCTTCCATTATTAATTGCTACGTCAGAATTGCCCTTCTCGTGCCTTTAATTTTCCTAAAGCCAAACTGATCGGCATCTAGCGGATCTTCAATTTTCTTTTCCATTATCGTGTATATTATTCTCGTAAGGAACTTCCATGCTTGAGCTGTTAAGCTAATTGTGCGATAATTCTCGCACTTGTCAGCTCTTGCCGTCTTCGGAATTGGGTGGATAATGCTTTTCCGATAGTGAAACATTTGTTTGCTAAGCTGTCACGTAAACTGTAGTTTGTGGGCCTTAGAGACTATAAGGATGTAGTTGTAAGCGTCTCCTTAAGAGCTTCTGAACAGAAATCACTGGAATTACTAATTCACGTCTAGCCTTCCGAACTGATTTCTTGGAGTTACGCATGAAGACTGACTCATTCAACACGTTCTTCAGCCACTCCTGGTCTTTACGGATTGTAGTGAACTGGCGAAATTATTTTGTGACATCAGATACCATGAAAATTATCAATCAGGTCGCCCCACATTGGGCGCCAAAAATGTGGTGAAATGTGACTTCTTCTCTCTGCTGTCAGACGTGAAATGACGAGCAGATGACTGATGAGACTGCTCCACATTATGAGCCACCAATTAATTTATATCAGTGATTAAATGAAATCAAACTCAAAGGGTACAAAATTAAGGTGTTCATGTATGAATGTAGAGGATTGCTTATATGATCAAACACGAAAGAGATGTATTCATTTTCGTTCTCTTTACACAAAATAAAACAAAATTACAAATCTGAGCGCCGATTTGACTGGGCGTGGACACGACTCAGTTATTAAGGGGAAGGGGGAGGGAACGAATCGTCTCACCATTTTCCGTTATCGTTCGTTGTATGCAGCGTCGGTGGCAGGCGCTGCGTTGGCTCGGCGCGTTGCCTCAGAGCTGTGGTGCGCGAGTTGGCTGCCCTCATCAGCAATCGCGGCGCTGCGGCGGGACCCAGGTACGATCTCCGCGTTGTCTGACAGTTGCCAGCTGCGTCGCTGAAGACGTCGTATCACGGCATCGGAAGGCGGATGTTGGCGATGGGTGGAAGGCACCCATGTCCTCTCGCTTCCGCGGTGTCTCCACGACTCATCTCTTTTCCTCCGTCTCTCAGCTCAACTCCCCGTCGGAATACGCTTCCTTTCGGCGTTGTTATTGGCGGACGATATTTTCAATGCAGCCCAATGACAAATCGCCGTTTCATTGCCACGCCTCTCCGTGCGGCGTGGAAATTTCCTATATGGCATGGGCTGTCGTGTTCCTCGTGAATTGGCACGATTTCACGTTCTTAAGATGTTTTCCTGCATTCCGATGCTGTTGGCAGAGAACCAACACAACACCTGTTTGTAACCGCTCTCTCTGCGTGAGCCCTGGACAGACTCATGTTTGGGCTCCGCCTCAAAATCTGCCGGCGTCCGTGATTTATAAGGGATGTCCTCACTGTCGAGAAAAACGTGTTCTTAAGAATGCTGATTTCTTTCGCATGCCTCCCTGCGCCAATTCCCTGCGCTTTTTGTACACTCCTCGCTGTGCCTGTGGAGTACTAGAAATGTCGGCACATCCCTGTTTTCTGAGGCAGGTAAAATGACTGCCGCCAGGCCAGAAAAACTCATATGCTTTCGCGTGTACATTCTTGGCGTTCCGTCCTCATGGCTGCAGGTGTCCATCAGCTCTCGGCACGCTTTTCGTCGTGAGACGGGCCCTTCGCACCGTGGCCCTCCTTGAGCGAGGCGAGGACTTCGGCCCAGCTTCCAATTGTGTGCGCTTGCTGATTGACTGCAGTGTCCTCTTCGTGGGAGCTCGCCGCATGTTGTCCGGCTTCCTCCTCCTCCTCGGCCTCTCGCGGCGCGATGGCGATAGTAGCCGTGGTCAGATGTATTGCAGTGTTCTTTCCTTTACGCACTGGTACAGAAAGAAAACTGATAGAGTTGCTCTTTCAGTTGATGTATTATTTATTATAGTAAAGTGAATGCAATACATGCTACGAAGCCTTAGAATCCGTATATTAATTTTGAAACACCGTGTATTGTACTGTATAGAATCCGTATATTCATTTTGAAACACCGTGTATTGTACAGTATAAAATTATATTGCCTTAAATTTGCAATTTTGAATAATGTTTTCGTTTCACTGCCGTTCTCTGAAATAAAAGTGTGATGTGTTTTGGAGGAAAGTATCACATTCACCTGAACCTAGGCCATCCACTTACTTATTATGTACCACAATCAGTCAAAGCATAGTGGCTGACGGTAGTCCTCGCGGCTGTACTGAGTCTCTTGAGTACTGGGTGCAACGAGTATTTTACTGGTTGCATCAAGCAGAGGCTGGAAGGAGGAGTATACCTATTTGTGAGCGAAGTTGTTCAAGAACCTGCATAGAAGTCTAATCACCGGTAGTCATTTTACTACATGTGGCTCTTTCCGCTAATGTGGGGTAATTCCGGTGATTGGTGCGCTAGCAATCGTATGTGTAGTCAACCTAAAAACTCAATGGACAGAACCCAGATGTCGTCTATTGTACGATTGTAACTTGCATTCTATTATCGGGTTTACATTCTACGGGTCTTTTGTAGAACAAGGTGGAACAGTGATTAATATTCTGGATGTGTTAACCATTTCTAAGGTTTTACCTGCGTGACTGATCGACTGTAAGTTTTCCGATGTGCACAGTATTACAACTACTGAGCTTATATCTTTGTCAGGTCATATTTCATAAGAAATGCCCGGTCCTGTTTATAAAGTTTCCCTATATCCTTATTTAGATAAACACAGTCCCAGAAACTAGAAGCCTGCATCACGAGATTAGTATTGTGGAATTCATTTAAGATTGTACTTCAGGTATTATTACACTAGCATCAAGTATACTTCACTCCCCAAAGTTGAAGGATGAGTTGGGCACTGCTAAGGCGATCCAGGCACGCTGCAGTCCAAGCCGGTTCACATGTAATTTGTGTGGCACACATCTTACGCTGATTAAGAAGACTATCAAAGTGTACTTTAGTACGATAAGTCAGTCATGTCAATCGTGGGAACTGTCAACAAGAATGCTCTACAGAAAAATACACTCCTGGAAATTGAAATAAGAACACCGTGAATTCATTGTCCCAGGGAGGGGAAACTTTATTGACACATTCCTGGGGTCAGATACATCACATGATCACACTGACAGAACCACAGGCACTTATCCACAGGCAACAGAGCATGCACAATGTCGGCACTAGTACAGTGTATATCTACCTTTCGCAGCAATGCAGGCTGCTATTCTCCCATGGAGACGATCGTAGAGATGCTGGATGTAGTCCTGTGGAACGGCTTGCCATGCCATTTCCACCTGGCGCCTCAGTTGGACCAGCGTTCGTGCTGGACGTGCAGACCGCGTGAGACGACGCTTCATCCAGTCCCAAACATGCTCAATGGGGGACAGATCCGGAGATCTTGCTGGCCAGGGTAGTTGACTTACACCTTCTAGAGCACGTTGGGTGGCACGGGATACATGCGGACGTGCATTGTCCTGTTGGAACAGCAAGTTCCTTTGCCGGTCTGGGAATGGTAGAACGATGGGTTCGATGACGGTTTGGATGTACCGTGCACTATTCAGTGTCCCCTCGACGATCACCAGTGGTGTACGGCCAGTGTAGGAGATCGCTCCCCACACCATGATGCCGGGTGTTGGCCCTGTGTGCCTCGGTCGTATGCAGTCCTCATTGTGGCGCTCACCTGCACGGCGCCAAACACGCATACGACCATCATTGGCACCAAGGCAGAAGCGACTCTCATCGCTGAAGACGACACGTCTCCATTCGTCCCTCCATTCACGCCTGTCGCGACACCACTGGAGGCGGGCTGCACGATGTTGGGGCGTGAGCGGAAGACGGCCTAACGGTGTGCTGGACCGTAGCCCAGCTTCATGGAGACGGTTGCGAATGGTCCTCGCCGATACCCCAGGAGCAACAGTGTCCCTAATTTGCTGGGAAGTGGCGGTGCGGTCCCCTACGGCACTGCGTAGGATCCTACGGTCTTGGCGTGCATCCGTGCGTCGCTGCGGTCCGGTCCCAGGTCGACGGACACGTGCACCTTCCGCCGACCACTGGCGACAACATCGATGTACTGTGGAGACCTCACGCCCCACGTGTTGAGCAATTCGGCGGTACGCCCACCCGGCCTCCCGCATGCCCACTATACGCCCTCGCTCAAAGTCCGTCAACTGCACATACGGTTCACGTCCACGCTGTCGCGGCATGCTACCAGTGTTAAAGACTACGATGGAGCTCCGTATGCCACGGCAAACTGGCTGACACTGACGGCGGCGGTGCACAAATGCTGCGCAGCTAGCGCCATTCGACGGCCAACACCGCGGTTCCTGGTGTGTCCGCTGTGCCGTGCGTGTGATCATTGCTTGTACAGCCCTCTCGCAGTGTCCGGAGCAAGTATGGTGGGTCTGACACACCGGTGTCAATGTGTTCTTTTTTCCATTTCCAGGAGTGTATAAATAAATATGGAGGATGTAGATCATCTGAATGACGAGTTTGATATGAAGAAGGGAAACGCTACTAAGACAGCGATTCCGACATAGCGCTTACTACTGAAAGGTAGACAGAATAAAAATCTGGATAGCATCCTAGCATTTGCGGACCAAGAGAAAGCTTTCTATGACCTAACTTGGAATGAGACGTTAAAATGCTAATATGTTTCCAGCTAAATTACAGAGACAGGCGAATAATCTACATCAACAAAACCCAGACGGGAGTAATAAAACTCGAAGGTCAAGGAAGACAAGAACAGTGCAACAAGGTTACATGGAAGAGGCAATAGAAGAGTGACAAAAAATTGGAAGAGCATTAAAACTGCAGTGGGAACCGATACCAATATTAGGGATCATACATGACATATTCCTTGCATATAGATAGAAGAAAGGGTTCGAAGACTGTTGAATGAAGTGAACAGCAAACCTACTATGGCAAGAAAAAGTAATTAAAGTGAGATAGTGTTAATACTTTCATCCTTCTTTACCTCCTCTGCATTACTGCAGATGACGTGTCTCTGAGCACATTTGTACTGTGCGCGAAGTACACGTGAGGTGCCTAGTTGTTTCCACTGCCCAGTGTGGAATACATAAGTTCTTGTACACTTCACTAACCTGCTGTCTTCATGATGATGATGTCCACAGCGCAGAAAACCGCACGCAGGTCGTGGATTCTTTTTCTTGAGGCTGAAATTAACTTCGCAAGGAATTGCTGCTTCGAATAAACTATAACTCATTTGGGATGCCACTCGCGTTTTTTATTGATATAGACACGAGAAACTATTCTTGATTACAACGTATTGAAAACATCTTTCCACAATCTTACATCTGGCTATAATAACATGAAATACATCCCGCCACAGACAACATGGTAGTCTACTGGAACCGTCAGAAGTTGGAGAATAAAATTACATGAATCAAATAGTATCATTACAGACAACATGTCTGTACCTAGAGACGGTAAAAACTGTAGTAAATAAAATTGCATGAAACAAATACTGCTGTAACAGACAACATGCCTGTCTACTGGAACGGTCAGAACTGGAGAGCCGGAGCGCCCGAGACACTTAGCGCGCCAAGCCAGCAAGGTGTGACCCGAACGCCACCGAAGTGCATCGGCAGTGACATCGTCAGTCTTTTGTTTTAGTAATACTATTATTTTAATAATTTTGAAATGACTAATTGATAGCTGGCTGTTGAGAGATGTTTATTTAAAAAATGAAGTAGTTTGGATGACAGGTTTAATTAATAATAGCAACTAAAGTTTAACGTTTTGGCACCCTACCGCCGAACACAGCAGCCAATCACAGAGCAGCAGCATCATGCAGGCGGTCTTTCTTACGGGAATGGTACCCAATCTAACATCTGTCACCGGTACCTCTACACCTACATCTACATCTACATTTATACTCCGCAATCCACCCAACGGTGTGTGGCGGAGGGCACTTTACGTGCCACTGTCATTACCTCCCTTTCCTGTTCCGGTCGCGTATGGTTCGCGGGAAGCACGACTGTCTGAGAGCCTCCGTGCGCGCTCTAATCCCTCTAATTTTACATTCGTGATCTCCTCGGGAGGTATAAGTAGGGGGAAGCAATATATTCGATACCTCATCCAGAAACGCACCCTCTCGAAACCTGGCGAGCAAGCTACACCGCGATGGAGAGTGCCTCTCTTGCAGAGTCTACCACTTGAGTTTGTTAAACATCTCCGTGACGCTATCACGGTTACCAAATAACCCTGTGACGAAACGCGCCGCTCTTCTTTGGATCTTCTCTATCTCCTCCGTCAACCCGATCTGGTACGGATCCCACACTGATGAGCAATACTCAAGTATAGGTCGAACGAGTGTTTTGTAAGCCACCTCCTTTGTTGATGGACTACATTTTCTAAGGACTCTCCCAATGAATCTCAACCTGGTACCCGCCTTACCAACAATTAATTTTATATGATCATTCCACTTCAAATCGTTCCGCACACATACTCCCAGATATTTTACAGAAGTAACTGCTACCAGTGTTTGTTCCGCTATCATACAATAAAGGATCCTTCTTTCTATGTATTCGCAATACATTACATTTGTCTATGTTAAGGGTCAGTTGCCACTCCCTGCACCAAGTGCCTATCCGCTGCAGATCTTCCTGTATTTCGCTACAATTTTCTAATTGCGTCATCTCTATGCTTCTTGCATCTCCACTGCCCTGGGAATAGCTTCCTGGAGGCTAATATGATGGCTGAATAAGCCAGAAATATTACACATCCCCTTCCCTCTGAGATTTCCAAAATTTGGGGTGTTCTCGAAGACAACGCTCAATTTTGGAAACATATGAAAAAATAGAACCAAATTTTGATAAAACTGTGAACCAATAGGTAACCTCTCAAGAGCCAAGCTATCCACTGTCCCTACTTTAAAAAATCAACCTGTATACAAGAAGCTTGCTTTAACCAATCTGCCCTAAAATCATTATTAAAATTCCAAAATATGAGAAGAAGGAAATGATGTGATGCCTGCCATAAATTCCACAACAGTAACACCCTACACCACTAACATTGTCAACATAAAGTTACATCTTCAGCTCCTAACACAATAATATGAAGAATAAGTAAACGTTTTAAAAATAGTTTATCATCATGTGATTACACAAAACATGTGAGAAATAAACGAATTTTCAAAGTAAGTCACATAATCATCTGAAACACAAGAAAAAATCAGCTTATAGCTGTCTTTTAAATTTACCCAAAAGATTATAAAGTTATCCAAAAAACATTAACAGCACACAAAAGATCACATTATTATCGGTTCATTGCCGTCCCTTAAAACTCAAAAGTAATTACAGCATTACATAAATTGCATTAAAATAGAGACACCTTCTCGGCTCATTGCCGTCTTTTTTAAAAGTACTATTCACACTTTCGAAAATAAATGACTGGAAATCACTCTTTTACGTACACTTTCACTATGACAGGAACAAACGCATGTGACTCACAACAGCAACAGGGGCTTCTGTTGTCCATCAAGTGGTCTTGCATTGCATAGTTCATCTCAACTGGTGCTGGGTTAGACAAGTGACTGTCCATTCTCAGTCTCCAACTCTAGCATACACGACCAGTACATTTCATGCAACAATACAAAATGCCTATGTTCGATTTCTAATAAAACTTAACTAACTGCTGAAATAAACCTTTGATTATGCAATACAATGAATATGTACATGAATAGACCTAAAAAGTAAACTTCATTCTGTTTGAATTCAGTGCCACTGTTTATAAACAGTGACTGCTATTATATGGCTGGGGCGTTGTCCACAGCGTATGATGGGTCGATGTCCATTCACAACATGTGACGTCCAGTGGTAGCACCGTGACTCATTCATACAGACGCAGTTGTTGCCGTACGCTGTAACTCTGACAGACAACTCTGCGCCGTATAACTGTTTTACGAGGGCAGTTCAATAAGTAATGCAACACATTTTTTTTCTGAAACAGGGGTTGTTTTATTCAGCATTGAAATACACCAGGTTACTCCCCAATCTTTTAGCTACACAACACTATTTTTCAACGTATTCTCCATTCAATGCTACGGCCTTACGCCACCTTGAAATGAGGGCCTGTATGCCTGCACGGTACCATTCCACTGGTCGATGTCGGAGCCAACGTCGTACTGCATCAATAACTTCTTCATCATCCGCGTAGAGCCTCCCACGGATTGCGTCCTTCATTGGGCCAAACATATGGAAATCCGACGGTGCGAGATCGGGGCTGTAGGGTGCATGAGGAAGAACAGTCCACTGAAGTTTTGTGAGCTCCTCTCGGGTGCGAAGACTTGTGTGAGGTCTTGCGTTGTCATGAAGAAGGAGAAGTTCGTTCAGATTTTTGTGCCTACGAACACGCTGAAGTCGTTTCTTCAATTTCTGAAGAGTAGCACAATACACTTCAGAGTTGATCGTTTGACCATGGGGAAGGACATCGAACAGAATAACCCCTTCAGCGTCCCAGAAGACTGTAACCATGACTTTACCGGCTGAGGGTATGGCTTTAAACCTTTTATTGGTAGGGGAGTGGGTGTGGCGCCACTCCATTGATTGCCGTTTTGTTTCAGGTTCGAAGTTATGAACCCATGTTTCATCGCCTGTAACAATCTTTGACAAGAAATTGTCACCCTCAGCCACATGACGAGCAAGCAATTCCGCACAGATGGTTCTCCTTTGCTCTTTATGGTGTTCGGTTAGACAACGAGGGACCCAGCGGGAACAAACCTTTGAATATCCCAACTGGTGAACAATTGTGACAGCACTACCAACAGAGATGTCAAGTTGAGCACTGAGTTGTTTGATGGTAATCCGTCGATCATCTCGAATGAGTGTGTTCGCACGCTCCGCCATTGCAGGAGTCACAGCTGTGCACAGCCGGCCCGCACGCGGCAGATCAGTCTTGCTTGACCTTGCGGCGATGATGACACACGCTTTGCCCAACGACTCACCGTGCTTTTGTCCACTGCCAGATCACCGTAGGCATTCTGCAAGCGCCTATGAATATCTGAGATGCCCTGGTTTTTCGCCAAAAGAAACTCAATCACTGCCCGTTGTTTGCAACGCACATCCGTTACAGACCCCATTTTAACAGCTCCGTACAGCGTTGCCACCTGTCGGAAGTAAATGAAACTATACGAGACGAAGCGGGAATGTTTGAAAATATTCCACAAGAAATTTCCGGTTTTTTCAACCAAAATTGGCCGAGAAAAAAAAAGTGTTGCATTACTTATTGAACTGACCTCGTATTACGCACCTCCAACGCACCTCCAACGCACCTCCAACTCATTCTCTTACGTTATTTCCGCGTTTTTCAATACAGTATCATTTTATTTATTACGTAAACAGTTTTCTTAATCATTAATAGGCACACAGTTGCGATTCACAGATATTGAGAGAACACTTCAGAATAAATCTCTTAATGAAAATTTAGGCTGTCAGAAACGTTGCGTCACTCAACGGTAAAAGTTACCATACCTTTCTCTTCTCGTGTAAGCGTTGTTACTATTTCTATAACCGGTGGAACTGTATTAATGTTTTTATATGTGTGCACTTCTGTAATCATCCCTGTGTCAAAAGTCGTATGTAAGTATAATGTGACTTCATGCAGGGGCTGTCTGAACTATTCATTGCTAGCATTGTAGTTTTCATACTTATTATTATAAACCAGTGAGCCATTCTCCATATCTTATATAATGTGGCCTTCTTTAAATCGTAATTGTATTGTGTCTGTGTCCCTTGAGATGTTCGTGCTGGTGTTGTGGCTTGCTCACATCAATAACAATACGTATATTCTCTCGTACTTCGTAACCAGTTGGCGGAACCACTTCGCCAATAAATACCTCCTTAATAATGGGCTGACTCACACGTTGCCTTGTACCTCCACTTCCTCATACTTCATAAATAATGGGCAGACTTACACGTCGCCGAATAATTCTCATCTCACTTCATTTACAACTGGCCGACTTACCTGTCGCCTAATAATATTTCTCCACAACATAAACCTCTTTGGCAGGACCATCCGTTGCCTATAAATACATACTCTCTTGCCTCAGCGGAAATTGCGTCGCTGACAATTCATACTTAAGAATATAATATATTTATTTCCACAAAGCTTAAAAAAACTTTTGCACTAATAATCTCCAGACATCGTTTTCTGCCACCAAATCTCATTCTTTCGTCATGTTCACTTACCTGGTTTAGCGTCGTCCTCTTCTTCAGCAACTGCTAGCTTAGGTCTCTAATAAGAGCCCATATTTCACTTATTTGTTGCTTTTTCCAGATTTTTCAAACATAATGCATGATGTGTAGTACTTACTAGTTCTTAAAATTCAAAAATAAATCGTTCCACTATATGCTTTGTGACAAATGTAATGTCAATAAAAGCAACGTAATACTGTATTCTCTAGCTTGTGTATCTGTTATGCTATACTTTGGTGTTATAAAACTCGCTGTTCACATATTTTCGGTCAATTCCTGTTTTTCACCCGTGCAATGCAGATGTTTATACTACTGGGTTACTATGCTGTCACTAATTATGTTTGTTGTCACAAATCGGGTCAAAAATTGTCATAGCCGTGGATATAGAAGAATGTAAAGGAGACAGAATATAGCTCAGAATGAAAGAAGAGGAAGAACGAACAGCATGAAAGAAAATGAAGTAATGCTGTCAGTTAACTCGTTACCTGGTAGTCGTCATCTACCTAGCAATACAGAGAATGCTATTGCCCCCTGAGGGTTACTAATGTTCACAATATTTTTTGATGTATACGATATTGTAGTCCTTTGCTTACTCCCGTTTTTATGTTAGCTACTTCCACAGCATTGGTGGTGTGGTATCCTAATTATTTTTTATGGCCCTTCATACAATTCATGAAACTTCTTAATTTCTGAATTTATCTTAGAAGACCTGTTTTTCTCCAGCCTTCCTGCACTTGCTTGCTGCCTGACAACGCATCTAACTGCTCGAGGACGTGCAGTAGGTTATTGTCATCGCTTTTGTTTACATTGATTAACTTCTCTTGTACAGACACTGGAAATTTAAGTATGATTATTTCAGTGAGGTCTGATTCTCTTAAAGGTTCAGTTAAGTATTGATTCTTTTCCCAATAGTGGTGAAACCGTTACAACCACTACTAGCCAAACTCCTTCCCTCAAAAATTTCACTCCTGACGCTATTTTGTGTGCTAGTAGACCAGTATTGATTTAAAAATAATTGTACAAATTCCTTGTATGTGGTACATGTCTTAATGACCCCGGTTCCCCATGATAATACGTCTCCCTGAAATCTACTTACCACAGCTTTTATTTTTTGTTGTTCTGTTAGATTTCAAGAAGTGTACCCTCGAACTGTTTAATAAAATCAACTGGATGTATGTTGCCTCTACTAGAAAAAGGATGGTAAACAATAGTGGGTTTCGTTACGTCACTAACATGTACACACACTCTGTCCTTACTTTTGTCAGGAAAATGCTTAATTGCTTGCTCAAATTCCTTCAATTTATCTTGAATCGCATCTGTGGTACCTTTACAATGACCACCCATTTGTGAAACCTTACGACTAAGTACCTGCTGCTCATCTTTGTTGTTTTCTAACTCACTTAACTGGTGTTCATGTTTATCATTACATTCTTTAGCAGCCTTGCTTTGCTCGTTTATTACTTGGCTAACATTATGTTGATATTACACAATCCTGAGCCCCCATATCGTCATTTAGCCTTTTAATTTTACAATCAAACTTCAGATTTATCTCAAGCTTACATAATTCTAATTTCTTACCCCACTCTCTTGTTTCTCGATCTATTTTGCTGGAACAAGCCTTAGTTTTAGCTTCAAGTTTTGATACCTTTTGTTCTAAAGCATTAAAATTGCTATTGATTTGAGTCATTACTGCATATGCTTTCCTGACATCACCTTTTGTTTCTCTCAACTCGGCTTTTATCTCTTCTTTAGTGTCATTTTGCCCTTTATCTATTTCATCTAATTTTTCGTTAGTTTCTTTTAAAAGTAATAATAAAATAGATAACATATTTTGCTCCTTGCTGATTTCTATATCCCCATTATTTACTGTTGGCAATGTTTCAGCTGAAGCAGTGCCATGACTTAATCTGTGTGAGTCCACTGTTGGCTCATTTGCAATTTTGACGTCAGATTCAGTGTGTCTGACGTCATCATCCAAATCTACTACGTCGTTGTGGTCAGGAGCGACAGTGTGTACATTTTCAGTACGATCATTTAACACAGAATCAGCAGTTTCCGAAACATTTCCAGTTTCATTATCTAAACTTTGCAAATTATCTTATAGATCATCAACAATGTTATCTATTTGCAAGTTTTGTGGCTGATCTGAAGGATCATTGCCATCAATATCTGCTTGATCCCTTTCCCTACTTCTAAGAGGATATCTTTTTTCAATTTTCTCAGACATTTTACCGTTAATATAACTTACAAATTTTAGCCAAATACGTTTAAAGGGATCAATTTTTGACTATTAAGTTAGAATATTATTCTACTGTCCGTTACAGAGATTAGCTATTTGCCCCAGAATAACACTTACTCTTCGATGCTATTCTGCGTGCTGCCGTCGAGAAGCTCCTTCTCTGCTCTGCCTGCTGAAGCTGAAGTGTCGGACTGCTGTCCGGACTGCTGGAACACCCTGTTCCGCGGCCGCTACTGATCTCGCCCGCTGCTGGCTGCAGATCCTCGCACCTGACGCGGAGAACTGCGACCGTTGACTCTGCCTCCCCGCGCTGCGATGCGTCGCCTCGTAGCACGTCGAAATCTCGAAAATTAAACGTCATCCCATGCACCGCGCACACGTATTTGATTTTCTGTCATTTGCACTTTAACACTTTCAGCATCTACTATACACGGACGTTATGTTCTCTAGAATAAAAAAAACTTGTCTGTGGCATCAAAAATCGAAGTTCAACTTAAGTTCAAAAGAGTTCAAACACAGTTCAAAAATCATTTGAAACAGTTCCTACACATTTCTATTGTCATGTAGTAGCAGAACAGTCACTTTAGGTGTTATAAATTTTTCCAAGAATTTTTCACAGTTCGCAGTCCTCGCTAATAATCAAGCCTCATATCTCCAAAGCACTCAAACATCGAAGATTTCCCCGCAAGGGATGTCATGTACGGCGAGAAAAAGGCATAAAAGTGAGATAGTGTCAATACTTTCATCCTTCTTTACCTCCTCTGCATTACTGCAGATGACGTGTCCCTGAGCACATTTGTATTATGCATGCACAACATGTCTGTACCTAGCGACGGTCAAAACTGTAGTAAATAAAATTGCATGAAACAAATACTGCTGTAACAGACAACATGTCTGTCTACTGGAACGGTCAGAACTGGAGAAACGGAGTGCCCGAGACACTTTGCGCGCCAAGCCAGCAAGGTGTGACCCGAACGCCACCGAAGTATCGGCAGTAATATCGCCAGTCTTTTGTTTTAGTAATACTTTTATTTTAATAATTTTGAAATGACTGATTGATAGCTGGCTGTTGAGAGATGTTTATTTAAAAAATGAAGTAATTTGGATGACATGTTTAATTAATAATAGCAACTAAAGTTTAACGTTTTGGCACCCTACCGCCGACCACAGCAGCCAATCACAGAGCAGCAGCATCATGCAGGCGGTCTTTCTCACGGGAATGGTACCGAATCTAACATCTGTCACCAGTACCTCATCCCACATTGCGTCATCTCTATTCTTCTTGCATCTCCACTGCCCTGTGAATAGCTTCCTGGAGGCTAATATGATGGCTGAATAAGCCAGAAATATTACATTATCACAAATTCCAGGTTAATGATAAACAAAGCAAAGAAGAATGAGACGACGAGTAGCTGGAAGGTGAATACCGACTTGTTTCAAATGAAATGTGAGAGCAGAGCAGCAATGGAAGAAGTGAATGAAGCCTTGTTTGTAGACAGCAAGATTATCCAGCACGGCCGAACCAAAGAAGATATGAGATGTAAACTGGCATAGGTGAAGAAAGGTTTCTCCCATAGCAGAATTCTACTGGAATCAGATGTTAATACAGAAATGAGGAAGAACTTCCTGAAAGTGTACATCAGAAATTCAGCATTGTACGTAAGTGAACCATGAACCATCGAAAATACGGTGAAGAAGCAAACACCAGACTTGATATTCGGGAAGCCTGCGATTCAGTGTCCATCCAGCTGATTTAAGCTCTATGAGCAGCAGTGAATGGTTAAAGGCTAGGAAAGTCTTCTCACTGGTGCAGACGAAATAGATCTTTCAACTTTCAATAGTAAAGGGCGGTTTTGGTTACGATGCGATGGAATATTGGCAAGTGCTGACGGCAAACTTAGTTTCGTACGTTATTTCTTGATTCCCCTTAGAAGTGACGAAGTAGGAAAAAAAAAGAGGCTGAGAACTGACGAGGATGATCCTTTTAAAGAAATTCCATTGATCTTAGAAAGATTCTTTGTCATTAGTTTTGATACTGAATCGTTCGTACCCCATGAATAAACAGTTCTTAAATACATCTTTTTTTGCGAAGTACAATAGTTTCTGAAAAAAAGTGTGTGAAATCTTATGGGACTTAGCTGCTAAGGTCATCAGTCCCTATGCTTACACACTACTTAACCTAAATTATCCTAAGGACAAACACACACACACCCATGCCCAAGGGAGGACTCGAACCTCCGCCGGGATCAGCCGCACAGTTCATTACTGCAGCGACCTAGACCGCTCGGCTAATCCCGCGCAGCCCAATAGTTTCTGAAGCAGCAAAAATTCTTCGACATACCAGTAACATTTCATTATGGTGAAATATGGTTGGGACTCTTCGATGATATCGCCCCAGATAATATGAAGGTAGCTTCGTAAATAATACACGCTCTGGAAACACTGAGTATTAAATTACAAACACAGAAGAATTGTGTAACTCGTAAATGAAGCGAATATTTTCTTTCATTCATATTCACAAGGAGCTCAAAACGGAGTTTGTTTCGGTCTCTTCATGTTATAACGATGAATATTACAGATCCAAATTACGACCAAGACTCAACCTAGCAGCAATTTATAGAGATAATAGAGATTTACCTGACATATGAATGAGTTAGCAGTTGCCCATAGTAGTGTTTCTCGTAGGTTTCATCTTTTTAATGGGGCTCCTGTGAACGTCAACAATAACTAAATGCAGTAGGGTCGATATTATGAGTAGATGTGTGACAGTTGTAATAAATGAAACAGAAGAATTTATTCGGGACGACAGCGATTCCACTTACTTCAAGAAAAATTTCTCTATCCTGGTTTGCTCCACTGTAGAACGGAATGAGGAGCGGTTAGATAATGTAAAGTTGCTTCAATAAAGATGGGACGTTAGAGGTCTTACGTTGTCGAGTTTCGCTATTGATGACACTGGGTAGAAGCCTATGACGTACCAGAGATGAAATCACTGTCGAGAGAATGAGGGAGCCACATTTCCTCAGAATAAAATCATTAAGGCAGAAAGAATTCCCGATGGAACAAATAACTGTTTGTTATTACGAATTCATGTAAAAACTGGCTAGGTAAAAGTGCTAAGTGTAAGTATACTCCTAGATAACCGCACTTCATGCCTAGAGACAGAACTGCCTCTTTACCGTATAGTCAGGTTCCTGTTTGTGAAAGGTTTACGTTTCAGCAGCATATACAGTGCAGTATCGATACTAACATTTACATACCTGCCACATCTGCTCTCTCCTCTGAAACTGCAACGACGTTAGCTGAAACTACTACCAGCAAGCATTTTGCATACTTCAAGTTAATTCATCCACATTCATAATCCTGAAGAGAGACTCGATACATATGTTCGAAACAATCCGATGACAGATTGGTCAATGTTTACATCGATTGATATTACGTTTGATTACGTCACTATTATCCACATTCTATTCTACTAACCGAGCTCCTGACAGTAGTCTTGAAGGCGTAAACAAAATGTAACAGGTCAAATAGCAAGATGGAAAGCTATCAACTCTGCTGTAATACTGATGTAATTTTTTATTTTACTTTATTCACTTGCCAATACCACCGATTCCCTTCAAAATTTGTTATCTCACATCTATTAGATTCTGGTATATTGAAGTCTCATCCAATATCACCTGCAATGGATCACAAATAATCTAAATCGCACGCATGGTACATATGCATGTCCAGTATGTCGGAGCACCAGCTCTGCAAATGCTCAGTAAATGTGTATCTTGAGGAAAGCGCGGAGGATTTGACTCGTAAGGGCTACTGAAATCTCACTGCTTGTGATATTGCGTATATTAACGACAGGATTGTCCCCAGTTATTTTGTTGCTCCGTTCTGGCTTAGGAATGGCGAGATGGAGAAAAATGGTTCAAATGGCTCTGAGCACTATGGGACTTAACATCTATGGTCATCAGTCCCCTAGAACTTAGAACTACTTAAACCTAACTAACCTAAGGACATCACACAACACCCAGCCATCACGAGGCAGAGAAAATCCCTGACCCCGCCGGGAATCGAACCCGGGAACCCGGGCGTGGGAAGCGAGAACGCTACCGCACGACCACGAGATGCGGGCCGAGATGGAGAAGATCCATGTGTTAACCACTAAGAGAATTTTGCAAAGTAGTCCAGCTAAGCGCTAAATCAAAGCTGACAGTTGGTAAAGCGACTGTAAATACGATAACGATAGATGCCTCTACGAAATATTTCCAAAGATTTAGGAAAAACACTCTCGGAACCGTTTCTCAACCAGTAAGCTAGTGCCGATACTCTGTTAGATACCTTCTTATCTTCTTTTTCTTTTGGTGTTTTGTGGTGGGGTGTTAATTTTGTTTTGTATCAAGGAGACTGCCTATACTATCTCGTCCATTTCTAAAGATCTAGACGTCGATGGGACGTTAAACGCGATCTTGCTTCCCACTGTGCTCGTCCGTCCTCTTTTGGAGTACTGTTGCGCGGTCTTGGTTTACTTACCAGACAGGATTAACGGAGGACACCGAGAAAGTTCGTAGAAGAGCAGCGTGTTTTGTATTATCGCAAAACAGGGCAGAGAGTGTCACGGATATGATACAGGATTAGGAATGGACACCATTAAAACAAAGGCGATTTTCGTTCCTGCGGAATCTTCCTTCGAAATTTCAATCACCAACTTTCTCCTCCGAATGCGAAAATATTTTTTTTTTTTTTACGCTGACATACATATGAGAAACGATCACCATAATAAAATAAGGGAAATCAGAGATCGCACGGAAAGATATAGGTGTTTGTTTTTTCCACGAGGTGTTCTAGAGTAGAATAATAGAGAATTATTGTGAAGTTGGTTCGATTAACCCTCCGGCAGGCACTTAAATGGGATTTGCAGAGTGTCCATGTAGATGTAGATGTAGAATTTTTGACTTGGTTTCTATCGTTCCTTAGACTGTTAAGTTTTTAAGAAATTATCGTACATTAACTGTTTAAAATAATGAAACCATTTTTATTTTGTAAACTTTTGAAACATATTGTGTACAGTATATGCCGTTTTAGGCACAAGGTAACTGGTTTACTAAATACAGCACTAAGTAATCTACTTATGGGATGGGTAAAAATAGAAACGCAAAGAAAGAAAAGAAAATCTCCATCAGTGCAAAAGGGCTTCCGTAGCGAGTAAAGAAGAGGCGCTGCCTTCTGGCGTCGAAGCCGGAAATTTTACGAGCCGTGAAGGCTTCCCGTTGGCCGAGAGGAGACAAAGACTTCGCCATCTCCAGTTGATGACGTCAGGCTCCCACGTACGCCTGGAATTCCAGTGTGAGTTCATAGCTCTACCCTCAGTCAGATATTGACCGCGTTCGCCAGTTCATATTTGCTTTCCTCATATGAGACCAAACCCACCTCCTTTCTCTTGTTTAGAATCTCTAAGGTATTCGTATATCTTTTTTCTCCAACAGATACATCTAAGCTCTAAATCAAAATTGAATCGTCATCAATTCTAAGCAATAATTTCCTCCAACGTCAGTTAAATGCTGATACAGAAAATCGTCTCTTGTATATTCCCAAATGGGATCCACCTTTTACCTCACCAGAAAGATAACGAGATTTGCAGAGGACTGGGATCCTAAGAAACCAGATCTACCCAGTATGGTAATTCATGAAACAAAAAAATAATAATACCCCGTTGAATACGTGGTTACGATAAATGGAACAAAATCCCAAATCCTTGTATGTACTCATACATCCTTGTAATGGATGGTTACAAGGACTTCGGCTGTACAGTATGAAATGAAAATTAAAACACCTGCAGCCGTCACTTTTGCATTTAATTTATTTATGCAATCAGTTTCGGTGTTCAATTACATCATCTTCAGGCCCCTTGACCGACATAAGGTGGAAGGAATCTTCCCTTGTGTGCAGTTGTAACAGGTGCCAGTATTATACGTCGGTACATCTCTGATTTACTTACACAGAACTGTTGGAATGTTGTTTTGACAGTCGTCAGTTGATTAACGAAGGGATGGTGTCATGTAAACCAGAGATCTAGCGACAGCGTTTGTATAATATTGGCGGCTTCTACGATTGCACACGAGACTGGAGTCCTACCAATTTATGTCAGTCAAGGTACCTGAAGATGGTGTAACGGAACATCGAAACTCGTTGGGTAAATAAACCAAAAAGCAAAAGTAACGACCGCAGGTGTTTCAATATTCATTTCAAAAATTCAAATAGAGGCATTGTATATCGAAAAGTTGGCAGTGGACTTCTTAAAGGAAACAGACAGTGTGCCAACTGTAATGATTTACGGTAGTCTAAGGAAACCAAATCTGGACGTATGGCTAGTGATTTGAAACCAGTCTGTAAGTAATGCCAGTCGAACGCATTAATCATGTCAACATCTCGTTCGTTTCGAAACTATTGTATAGTAGTAAATTTAGTAGATCTCTAATGTGTAAAATAGTATGTGCAAAATTTTATTAAGTTATACAATGGGTAGAGTGGCTGCAATATCCATATTAACTTCACGGGACACGAAGGCTCGATGAAATTGCTCACGGTACACGCTCAGTGTATAAAATAAGAAACTTAGAACAAAACATATAGGATATTAATACAGCGAAAAAGAGGATTTTCCACAGCATTTGTTAAGAGACTGATTTACTAAAGTACCTCTTAAAAAAAATCAAACTGCTCACAAGGTGACCGCCTCAAATATGGCCAACAGATTCGTTTCGTATTTGGCAGGTCGCCTGTATTCAACCTAAAATAAAAGACTCTAGATTTATTGTCTCAACACTACACCGTTATTAAAGAAAGTACCTCTAAAGTCCATGACGTGCAGTCGTCTCAGAATTACCAGAATCGACAAATAACTGGAAACAGCATTTTTCATCATCCGCGAATGCATATTTTTCTAGAAATTGCGGAAAGAAACTTATGACTGCCCCTTATGTACCCATAATGCACATGCCTTTTCAATAAACGTGATGCTGGTATAGCGACCAAGAAATCTGACTGGGGAGCGATTCTCAAATGGGTTTTACAGGTGTTTTAATTTTTTTATTAGTTGTCCTTTTTACCATATCGAAACTGGTAGCAACAGGAGATTTAATAAGGTAATCAACATAGAATAATAGCAAGGTAGAAAAATAAATGTCTCAAACGACTTCGATTAGTAAAGAATTGAAATTTTAAGACTTGTTGTACGAAAAGAACTCCGTATATCATGCTGCGAATCCGTCACGAGGGACATCAGACAACCGACCGCAAGATACTTGTTAACAGCGAGGCACGTCACAGAATTTTATTTCAAGGTTTTCAGAATTGCAGTGTACGTCTGGAAACCCAGTCGGAATTGCAGAACCGGGCGGATGGAACAATGATGCATAGCGTAATTCGTGATCATCTTTTAGCTCCGATGCTTCAGGGATGTTACCGTATGCGTGGTATGCCTTGAAAGTAATTCCAGAAAAAGAAAAGTTTTTAAATATTAATGTTCAAATGTGTGTGAATTCCTAGGGGACCAACCAGCTGACTACACACTACTGAAACTAATATATGCTGAGGACAACACACACACCCATGCCCGAGGGAGGATTCGAGCCTCCGGCGGGAGGGCCGCGCAGTCCGTGACATGTCGCCTCAAACCACGCGGTCACTCCTCGCGGTAGACTTCTCTCCACCATATCTTCTGAAAGATGTTGTTGCGTCAAGATTGCATTCATTATGTGTTCTTAGTGATTCCTTCGAACGTTTTGTGTGAGAAGAGCCATCCATGTAGTTGTTAGAAGGAAATTGAGGACATGCAACCGAGTTGATGAAAGAGCCGTTGCAAGGCAACCAGGATTACTATTACAATTCTTCACTAACCCAAGTCGCTTCAGAAATTTATTTGCCTACCTCGTTATTATTACCTATCAATTACATGATTAATATTCCTATTTCTAGCAATTTCGATACCGAATAAAATGCAAATAAAGAAGATGTGGGATTCATTTAAGAATCAAAGACATGTTCTCTCCTCCCCAGCTAGATCCCTTGGACGCTACATCAGTGGCTCTTTAGTTGAACAGCGTTAAACTTATGGGTAAGTAACAGATTTAAAGGTGCTCACTGGACTGAGACAAGGGGATGCCATTTCACCTGTTTTATTTAACCTTGTCCTAGAGAAGATCGATAGAGAATTTTCTAAAACCACTCCACAAGGGACCCAGCTACAGGATGTGAACATCACAAGACTTGCCTATGCAGATGATGTAGCACTAGTAAGTAGTTCCAAAAGAGAATTAATCAGAATGATGCAAAATTACTACAAAATTACTGAGAAAACAGGATTACATATTAATGAAGAAAAGAGAGAATACCTGCCCATAAGTAGGAAAACGAGAAAAGATGCACCTCTGACTATATATGGATTCAATTTCAAGACTGTTGACCACTTCAAGCACCTAGGAAGTCTTTTTAGTAATAACAACAGATCTGATATAGAAATAGAGACCCGTTTATCAAAAGCAAACAAGACACTTCTTAGTTTCATCAAAATTCTAAGAAAAAGATCAGTTAACAGTAACTTCAAAATCCGCTTATAGCAATCGACCATTATACCTGTGATGTTATATGGATGTGAAACATTAATATTTAGGAAGAAAGATGAAGAAAAACTGTTAATATTTGAAAGAAAAGTGCTAAGGAAAAGTTTTGGACCTGTATACGTCGAAAATAACATGGAATGGAGAATAACAAGAAATGAAGAATTAAGAGGACTGTACAAACACCGTAATATCGTCGAATTGCTCAAGAGGAGAAGGTTGGATTGGGCAGGCCATATAGCAAGAATGACAGAATAGACTACCTAGAATGGCATTCAGCAGAACAATAGATGGGGGAAAGAGAGAGACACAGAATCAGATGGTGGGATAACATTCGGGAGGACACAACTAGGATGAACAGCAACAGCAACTGGGCAAACAGCGCACTGGACAGGCAGAAGTGTAAGAGGCTCATAAAGCAGGCGTATGGTCGATAAGGCCCTTGCCACATGTAAAGTAAACAGTTTCTTTCCTCGATTTCTGAGAAAATACACGATTTCAGACCCCACTTACGTGGATGAAAAAGGCTCAGTTTTCATTTACCTATCGAGCCCACTGATTTTGAATCGATTACACGGCATGAACTTTAGGTGTAGTCTTCTCAAAAAAAGGAAAAAAAAATTAGACACACTCTGTCGGATACACGCAGTGGTAGGTGGTATAACAACTCTTCTTTCCTGTTTTCCCTAGTGTGTATTCCGTCTAGTACAGAGTCTGATCTTATCTGAGACTAGCTCTTACCTGTGGCTGTCCTTGCATAACAATAGTTGTGGTACTACGGGTGACGGCGAGTGAGTAAGCTGTTTTACGTGCAGTGACGTCAGCTGCCCTCACGTACCTGCCTGTTCTGACAAGTACAGTTCGTGATGTGCCCCTCCCTCCCATCCCCAACTGCGTCAAAACAACACAATAGCATGCGCAGTGTCACTGCCGAGTGGTGCGTCCAAAGAGGCGTGGGCAGGAGCGCATACCTATCCATAATGCAGTGAAGTAACTATTCATCATATAACGTGGACATTATGCCAAATTTAATAGTTTTCAACCTAGTTTTCTACACTGATGCAACAAAAAAGTGTTCCATCCACTACTTAACAATCTTGGTGGGGGTGGAGACTTTTTTTTTTAACAGCATGTTTTCTTCCTCAGGATTCAAGCTACCTCCATACGAAATTTCATCCAGATCGGTTCAGTGTGTTACTCGTGAAAACAGCAGAGTTACTTTCGCATTTAATAATATAGATTAAACACTTTGAGGATTGTATAAGCTTTGTATTCATTACGTTCAGTCGTATCACCTAGATAAAACCAATCATCACAAATATGATACAATTCAAACGTCTAAGAATAAACAGCTTTTTCAAAGAATACATATGTTACCGTACGTCGCATTATATTCCCCAACGAGATAAACCTTTAAATTACATCTTCTTTTCGTGATCCGATTTAGATGAAATAAAGCCTGTATGTTGTCCCAAGCTATGCACAAGTTACCTGTGAAAAACCGATGAAAATTCGTCTAGAAGTTTTGAAGATTAGAGTGTTCAATCAGACAAAGCGACAGACACGACGGTTTAGATAAAACTTTTTACATCGACTGTCTTTTTCTTCGTTTTGTACTCCGATTTTCATGAAAAGTCGTATACGTTGGCCGAAGCTACGCTCATTTTATCTGCGAAAACCTTATGAAAAGTCGTCTGGAGTTTATATAAGATTAGCGTGCTTAAACAGAAATGACGGTTTTACAGTTTTATTATTACTAAAGATCTGGCAAATTTTGCTTCATTACTTAGGTTTGTGGCTGGGTGCCCTTGCTGACTCTATAGTTGTCAAGGTTAACATAAAAGAAGGAATCCGTATGGGCCAGCTGTCTGTGAATCGTGTAAACGTTGTTCTGTGTCTCGTCATATTTTAAAATTTTCGTTATAAATTTTGTTTTTGATTAAGAAAAGGGCAGCTCAGATACTGACGTAGTAGTTTCTTTCGCAGAGACCAACAACAATGTCTAAGGCATTTACCTTAAAATGCGAAACACAGTAGGACATTTTCCAGAGTAATGCAAGAGTCAAGAGCAGGACTTGGAAAAGATAATAGGGTACAGAACGCAGTGAGACTTACATGCGCACAAGGAATAACGGACCCTGTCCGTATTGTTGGCAGTGCCGACGGGCAAAACAGTTCCCGGGCAGCGCAACTGAGTAATGTTTATTTGTTCCACTGGCTGAATTATTATCTCTGCGCGTCAATGCTTGGGATGCGAAGAGCGGCAACTACATGGACTGGTATTTGCGATATGAACATGCCGAGCAAGCGTCGGAGAGGTTTTGTACCAGTGGCGTACCCGCAGAGCATGCGCACCACAGCTACAATGTTGAATTTGTAACTCCATTTTCGTTAGACCCGACAAAAGCTAAAGTACACGTAACGAGTGATGGCACCAACGGGCGTTAGTCGTAAAGAGCAGCACTGCATTGCTAGACTCCAGTTAATCGTATAAATCTGGCTCTCCGTAACCGTGCAGTGAAGATGTTAGAGACAGTTCGCAATGTATGTAATGTCAACTGTGGCATGCATACTACATCGTGTCTGAGCATATTTATGCTCATAATCTTCTCTGCCCCCCCCCCCCCCAAAAAAAATCACTGTTTTCACATGTGTCCCCTTTCATTCCTAGAACCATCAATAAAAATTGATTTGTCATTGTTTCAACTATCACTAAAAGATTTAGCAGTATCTACACTGTTTTGAGCACGACTTCAAAGCCTGTCGAAAGACTCGAAAACAATCAGCGAAAAAGAGGCCATTGAAAGTATTTCAACGAAACAGATTAAAGATGTACAATCTTATTTACAAGGAACAAGTAACGTTTTTAACTTGTTTTGTTGGAAATATTTTCTTGATGTTCTGTCGCAGACCCAACACAGTTACATGTGTCTGCCAGCTCTGATCCATTCTGAAAGATTAATCGGCATCTGCAGCTTCTGAATCGATTTCTACATGGCCTGCCTGAAACTGACATCGAAGACTTAACAAAGCGAGCATTTTCCAGTATGCTTCATGAGATTGCCAAGAAGTCGTTGCTATTCTGCTATAAAGTCACGAATCAGCGTCTAATGTGAGAATCTTATTCTCAGATTACCAGTTTGTCGTTGAATGAATGCTGTCTTATGAAAAAGTGCTGTGAAGTACAGTGGGTACAAAACAAAACATTTATGTCAGAGACTGTCATCTATGACCGAATGTAGAATAGCACTTAGTGGTTAGCACATTGAACTCGCATTCGGGAGGATGAAGTTTCGAAACCCTACCCAGTCTTCCAGAGTTAGGTTTTCCGTCATAATTCACACAAGGCAAATGACGGGAAGGTTTCCGTGAAAGGACGCGGTGGATTTCCTTCCCCACCCTTGAAACAATCCGAGCTTGTGCTCCGTCTCTAATGACGACATTGTCGAGAGGAAGTCGAACTCAAATTTCCCTTCGTTCCTTGCTCTTCACAGCACTGCTGTTGAGTCACATATGGACTATCACGCAAATAACTCGGGGTAGTAATATGCGGATATTCGAAGCTACCACATGGGCTCAAGCAAACTGTGCGCTTCACTTGTCGGAAGGATTCTGGGGACTTGGACACTTTCAACAAAAAGGTCCCTTGAGAACACTTGTGCGGCCAGTCTCGAAATACTTTTAAAGTGAGCAGAATTTATAATAGACTGAGCTAAAACGAATTAGGCCTATGTAGCACACGCATTGTGTGTTTCCCGTTGCGCCGGAAAGAGTTCTAATACCAGTTTCACCCTTAAGGGCATTCTCAACTGATACTATAACAAACATAACCAAATAGGAAAAATACCATATTGGCGAAGGATATTAAGTGGCTGATTATGTTACTTTATTTCTTTTTTAGTTTTTACAACACAGTCACATGATGACGTGAATGTGTCGGAAAAATATAAAAATGAAGAACGCAACAGCACTGAACAAATTTGCTAACGACGTACGTACCAGGAGGTCATTCGTAGTTCAAAATGGCTCTAAGCACTATGGGACTTAACATCTGAGGCCATCAGTCCCCTAAACTTAGAACTACTTAAACGTAACTAATCTAAGGACATCACACGCATCCATGCCCGAGGCAGGATTCGAACCTGCGACCGTAGCAGCAGCGCGGTTCCGGACGGAAGCGCCTAGAAACGCTCCGTCACATCGGCTAGCTCATTCGTAGTAGAAGTGCTTTTTCATAATAGAGGGGTAATTTTGTACAATCAAACGAGAATTGCCACTGCTGCTTTTCCAAAAAAGGCCAGTGAATTTTCAGCATTTCGTGGCCTAAGTGAGAACCTTGATGGCAGTTTCTACATAATAGCCAGGGATGAGACACTTGTCAGAAATTTTGAAAGTTCTCATGCAGTGCTCTTCGTACACGTGTGCCAATCTAATGAATTTCCGTTTCCTGCACTGCTTCCTCTTCCAGGAAACACACTGCAACCCTTTTGTCTTCTTCTGAAGCCTCCATTTCACTGTTTTCATCAAGATTAAGTCCGGTGGACGGTCGATGCTTGCACGTGTCTGCTCTGTCGGCACGTGGCTGTGTGCCCGTGTCCCTCTACCGACGACTTTGGGACCTCAGAGCTCTAATAGGACCAATGCCTTCTTCTGCAGACAATGGGCTAGCGATCGCTTCACCAGTTTTCATTTCACAGCCTGTTTACTTTGCATGTGGCAAGGGCCTTATCAACCATACGCCTGCTCTATGAGCCTCTTACACTTCTGCTTGTCCAGTGCGCTGTTTGTCCAGTTCCTGTTGCTGTTCATCCTAGTTGTGTCCTCCCGAATGTTCTCCCGCCATCTGATTCTGTGTCTCCCTCTTCCTCTCGTTCTATCTATTGTTCTGCTGAATGCCATTCTAGGTAGTCTATTCTCTGTCATTCTTGCTATGTGGCCTGTCCAATCCAATCTTCTCCTCTTGAGCAATGAATATGACCCGAATACATCTCATAGGTAACTTGAAAAGCGTTCAGAGGTTTTGGCACTGCATAAAAGAAGTATGGTGGGCTATATGCACTTGTAAACATTGCCGCTATAGTACAAGTAATGCAGCAGCAGAAACTTTAGGTGAACAAGCAGAAAATACGAGTGAATTATTTGGGACTTCTGACAACATGTAAAACATTGTTCGCTCTAATTCGTTCGCATGCTTATCTTGCCAATTTGTGAAGTTCATCTGGGCATGTTCTATCTAGTTGCATAGTGAATGGATACTACTTATGAACTTAACTGCAGAAATCTGTGATTACTAGGTGACACAACATAAAGGCTGCCTTCAACCCGCCAGGTTAGCCGAGAGCGCTAATGCGCTGCTTCCTGGACTCGGGTAGGCGCGCCGGCCCCAGATCGAATCCATCGACGTGGGCCGGTGTATCGACTAGCCTGGATGTGGTTTCTAGGCGGTTTTCCACATCCCGCTAGGTGAATACGGGCTGGTCCCCACATCCTGCCTCAGTTACACGACACTACATCTACATCTACATCTACATTTATACTTCGCAAGCCACCCAACGGTGTGTGGCGGAGGGCACTTTACGTGCCACTGTCATTACCTCCCTTTTCTGTTCCAGTCGCGTATGGTTCGCGGGAACAACGACTGTCTGAAAGCCTCCGTGCGCGCTCGAATCTCTCTAATTTTACGTTCGTGATCTCCTCGGGAGATATGAGTGGGGGAAGCAATATATTCGATACCTCATCCAGAAACGCACCCTCTCGAAACCTGGACAGCAAGCTACACCGCGATGCAGAGCGCCTCTCTTGCAGAGTCTGCCACTTTAGTTTGCTAAACATCTCCGTAACGCTATCACGGTTACCAAATAACCCTGTGACGAAACGCGCCGCTCTTCTTTGGATCTTCTCTATCTCCTCCGCCAACCCGATCTGGTATGGATCCCACACTGATGAGCAATACTGAAGTATAGGTCGAACGAGTGTTTTGTAATCCACCTCCTTTGTTGATGGACTACATTTTCTAGGACTCTCCCAATGAATCTCAACCTGGTACACGCCATACCAACAATTAATTTTATGTGATCATTCCATTTCAAATCGTTCCGCACGCATACTCCTAGATATTTTACAGAAGTAACTGCTACCAGTGTTTGTTCCGCTATCATATAATCATACAATAAAGGATCCTTCTTTCTATGTATTTGCAATACATTACATTTATCTATGTTAAGGGTCAGTTTCCACTCCCTGCACCAAGTGCCTATCCGCTGCATATCTTCCTGCATTTCGCTGCAATTTTCTAATGCTGCAACTTCTCTGTATACTACAGCATCATCCGCGAAAAGCCGCATGACTTCCGACACTATCTACTAGGTCGTTTATATATATTGTGAAAAGCAATGGTCCCTTAACACTCCCCTGTGGCACGCCAGAGGTTACCTTAACGTTGTAGACGTCTCTCCATTGATAACAACATGCTGTGTTCTGTTTGCTAAAACAGACACGCAGACATTTGTAACACTTGCGCACTATTTCATGGTTTACACTAGCCGCAGACCACTGGGGTACACTGATTCCGTCCTGGGGGGTATGGGGTGGCGGCAGGAAGGGCACCCGGCCACCCCTTTAAATTAACCTTGCCAACTCCGTTGTAACCACGCCGACCCTGCGAACATTGCGGGACAAAGGCGGAAGTGAAAGAAGACATAAAGGCTACCTTCAAAAATGAATATGACCCGAATTAACAAAATGCCATCTGACTACTCTCTGTTAGGTTTCTACAGACACGCATACTTATATAGCGTAACGTAGCACTTTGTTTAATATCTGTATTATGTTAATATTTGGACGACGACGTTGCACTGCCGAGAGGGAAGACCTACGTGTTCGGCGCATGGCTCTGACGTATGGGACTGCATCTGCAGCAACAATTTGAGCAGCAGTTGCCACTACAGTGACACAACGAACTGTTAGAAATCAAATAATACGAGGACAGCTCCGAGCCAGACGAGGCCATCTGAGGGCCTGCAACCAACCTGTCTGCGTGGTAGACACGATGGACCTACACCTGGACCGCGCCGTCTTGGGCGCCTAGCCACGGTTCACGTGGCTCCCCCGTCAGAGGTTCGAGTCCTCCCTCGGGGTGTGTGTGTGTGTTATCCTTAGCGTATGTTAGATTAAGCAGTGTGTAAGCCTAGGAACCGAAGACCTCAGCAGTTTGGTCTCATAGGAACTTACCAGAAATTTCTAGTTTCGTACACCTTAAGTTATGGTTTGGGGTCTAATGTCGTATGACAACTGTAGCGCTCTCGTGATTATCTCACGCACCCTGACTGCAAATTTGAACACCATTCTGATGATTCGACATGTTGTGCTGGCATTCATAAACAGCACACCAGGAGGTGTTTTCCAATAGGATAACGTTCGCCCAAACTGCTGTTGCAACCCAACGTGCTCTACAGAATGTCGACATGTTGCCTTGGCCAGCTCGATGACCAGATCTGTTTCCAATCGAGTACATATGGGACATCACTAGATTACAACTCTAGTGTCATCCACAAACCGTCCCTGTATTGACCTACCAAGTGCAACAGACACGGAACTCCATCCCACAAAGTGACATCCGGCCACAGCATAATGCATGCACGTTTGCACGCTTGCATTAGACCATTAATGTACCAGCTTTTCACATTTGCAGTTTCTTATTCGCGTTTAGATTAACCTGTCAATTTGCAGTATTAATCATTTCAATATGTTACCTAGACACATGTATCCCCGAAATTTCGATTCCCTAAGTGAATTATTTTTTGGTGTTTCGATTTTTTGCCGTCAGTGTTATATTGTTTAGAATACATTATGGGAGTAGCAGTGATCAATGAGTTACAAATATTTACTTTTAAAGACAGTCTTGATCACGATTTATTTATTAAGGTGATCGGTTTCGACCACCACTGTGTCATCTTTAGACCTACAAGTCGTATACAAAGCTTTAATTAGAGGGCTACATACATTAAAGAAAACACATAAAGTTATAAAGCTATAAAACTATGAATTACCATTGAGTAGGAACCTCTTTCTGCTGGAGAATCACTACTGGAGACACCAGTGCACGTCTTACTATATATAATGGAGGCTTCGCCCACTTCTGACGGCACGATGTCATTACTAACCAATGAGTTATAAGTCGAATAACAATGTAAAATTTCTTAGTTAAAAGAACATTGTCATGAAATAAAAATAAACACACACTAAACCTAACTTATTAAACAGCTATTGTCAATTAAGAAGCGTTAAAAATATTTAAAGTGGGCAGAGCCTCCATTATATATAGTACGACGTGCACTGGTTTCTCCAGTAGTGATTCTCCAGCAGAAAGAGGTTCCTACTCAATGGTAATTCATCGCTTTATAGCTTTATAACTTTATGTATTTTCTTTAATGTATGTAGCCCTCTAATTAAAGCTTTTCATACGACTTGTAGGTCTGAAGTTGACCACAGTGGTGGTCGAAACCGGTCACCTTAATAAATAAATTGTGATCAAGACTGTCTTTAATAGTAAAAAAAAAACAAGTATTTTGTTTAATTACTTCCATCTAGGTATTGTGCTATGCCTCATGAGTGCTCTCTTCGACTATCTGATAAAATTAGTACTTTACTTAATAAAATTTATGGAAAGTGCAAATTTGAAGTAAAGGTAAGAAATTTCCGTTAACTTTATAATTATTATTATGTTTCAAAATTTTAAAATCTCTGTTAGTTCAAACCGATTAAGGCTACGAAAACAACAGTGCTAGTGGTAGGCACTACTGTAGCCCCCCGCAGCCGTGTCAGAGATATCGCGTGGTCAGGCGACCGATTCTACTGGTTATCTGAGGAGTTCAGAGTGAGTGGACGTTCCGACGGGAGTACCAGAATTGTATTTAGGAGTCGCTTAGATGGATATGTTGCCGAGGGCAGGCTGTTAGCTCTCAGTGGATGGGGGAGCATGGTTTCTGCGCCGTTTAGCTCCACTGCGGTAACGGGCTCCTGGTGAATATTTGCTGCTGCTGCTGCAGTGACGTTCAAGTGCTTCTCGGGCGGGAACAGTTCTTTCGAGGCACGTAATAGGGCGTGCGACTGAGTGTGGCTGTGCATGTGCGTCCACAAGGAAGCAACAGCCACATTCGACAAGCAGTGCTGCGCTGGGAAAACGGCGAATTGGACATCTCGTGTGAAGCTCGTCCACTCGCCTTTGAATTGGATGGTGTTGTGATGGCGGGACCCGCCCGAATTTGGAGGCTGTTTTAAGATGGGTTGTCGTCACGTATCACCGACGTTTACTGTGTAGCCTGCCATTCTACATCTACATCTACACCTACATCTACATGGATACTCTACAAATCACATTTAAGTGCCTGGCAGGGGGTTCATCGAACCACCTTCACAATTCTCTATTTTTCCAATCTCGTATAGCGCGCGGAAAGAATGAACACCCATATCTTTCCGTACGAGCTCTGATTTCACTTATTTTATCGTGGTGATCGTTCCGCCCTTTGTAGGTAGGTGTCAACAAAATATTTTCACATTCAGAGGAGAATGTTGGTGATTGGAATTTCGTGAGAAGATTCCGTCGTAACGAAAAACGCCTTTGTTTTAATGATTTCCAGCCCAAATCCTGTATCATTTCTGTGACACTCTCTCCAATATTTCGCGATAATACAAAACGTTCTGCCTTTCTTTGAACTTTTTCCATGTACTCCGTCAGTCCTACCCGGTAAGGATCACACACCACGCAGCAGTATCCTAAAAGAGAGGACGGACAAGCGCAGTGTAGGCAGTCTCCTTAGTAGGTCCGTTACATTTTCTAAGTGTCCTGCCAATAAAACGCAGCCTTTGGTTAGCCTTCCCAACAACTTTTTCTATTTTTTCTTTCCAATTTACGTTGTTCGTAATTGTAATACCTGGGTATTTAGTTGAATTTTCGGGTTTTAGATTAGACTGATTTATCGTGTAACCGAAGTTTAACGAGTCATTTTTAGAACTCATGTGGATGACCTCACACTTTTCGTTATTTATGATCAATTGCCACTTTTCGCACCATTCAGATATCTTTTCTTAATCGTTTTGCAGTTTGTTTTGATCTTCTGATGACTTTATTGGTCGATAAACGACAGCGTCATCTGCAGACAACCGAAGACGGCTGCTCAGATTGTCTCCCAAATCGTCGATATAGATAAGGAACAGCAAAGGGCCTATAACACTACCTTGGGGAACGCCTGAAATCACTTCTGTTTTACTCGATGACTTTCCCTCAGTTACTACGAACTGTGACCTCTGACAGGAAATGACAAATCCAGTCACATAACTGAGACGATGTTCCATAAGCACGTAATTTTACTACGAACCGCTTGTGTGGTACAGTGTCAAAAGCATTCCGGAAATTCAGGAATACGGATTAGATCTGAAATCCCTTGTCAATCAGCAATTCATGTGAATAAAGAGCAAGTTGTGTTTCACAGGAACGATGTTTTCTAAACCCATGATGACTGTGTGTCAATAGACCGTTTCCTTCGAGGTAATTCATAATGTTCGAACACAATATATGTTCTAAAATCCTGCTGCATATTGACGTTAACGATATTCTGCATCTTAGTCTGAAGATTAATCAACACTAATCTGAATTGTAATTATTTGTGCTTCCTTCAAGGTACATAAGCATTACGGCGACCCGTCCTCGTTTACTTTAAGAATGTTGTGGTGCATGTCTCGTTCAGTACTACGGATTTTTAATCTGTCTCAAGCAACAAATAAAATTGTAGTCTGTGATTTGTACTGTCACGACTAAGCTGAAAGTTGTCAAGTAAATGTAATACATGTCCTAAGGCTGACGTATCACATTTTTGAGACGAGATTAGAATTGTTCACATTTTTGGGGCGAAATTAAAAGTGTTTTGTATGTCTCGCTGGACCTTACAAGAATTTATTGAAAATAAAACGCCTCACCATTTTTTTTAAAAAAAAAAACTTAAGCTATATCTTTTATGGACGAGTTTTAAAAGGGTTGCTGTTGCCCAGCAAACGCTACAGACAGTCTCTTGCTTGTGTCTACAGTATCCATGTTTCACGAAACGGACTGCATTATGTTCAAGGGGTATAGTGTGAAGCTGGTTTGTGCTGTAATAAAAAAGCTGTCCATAGTACATCCACTCGTCGTTAACAGATGTTCAGGGCATGTGGAATAATATCGACAAATAAAGTTGCTTCCAGTCAGCCTGTCGTTTCTTGTAAATTTGCTATTATTAACGGAATCGAACAGGCTTACGTAATGTTTTTGCAGTTTACGTAATGTTTTATGCTTCTTGTTTTAAAATTGCTTTGGCCTTCTCCAGTAATTAACATCTGGGGAAATTGTTTTGAAGTTGTTGAGACGTCGTGGGAATTTTTCTGAGTTTTGGCAAGGCATGTATTGTGAAATATATTATTGGCCAGCATCTGAGAATTGTAGTGTTGCAGTGCCGCGCGGAGTGGCCGCTCGGTTAGAGGCGTCATGTCACGGACTGTGCGGCCCCTCCCGCCTGAGCTTCGAGCCCTCCCTCGGGCATGGGTGTGTGTGTTGTTCTTAGCGATAAGGCAGTTTAAGTAGTGTGTAAGTCTAGGGACCGATGACCGCAGCAGTTTGGTCCCTTAAGAATTCACACACGTTTTTTACTGTTCCAGTGACGTTAAGAACTTCTAAACTTTATGTTTTATGAATAATGATTTTAAATTTTGAAGAATCTATAGAAGAAGTTTGGAAGGGTATTTGGTGTTTGGAAAGAATAGATTATCTTATATGCCCGTTAAATTAAATGGATGCTATGAGCGTACATCGGGTACCTTCGGTTGTACTATTCTCCCAGTCAGCAATGACAGTTTCATTGTAGTGCTTTAAGTAAATAACGCCACGCCTTGAACGGGTCTCACCGCAGCCATACAAAGGCCATTTGGTTAACAAGAGTTTCAGAATGTATAGGAAAAGTGAAACATATTTGGTGAATGAGATATCGGCTTGCTGAACCCGATCGCGAATCAGAAATATCTCGTAAACAAAAAAATGGTTCGAATGGTTCTGCGCACTGTGTAACTTAACATCTAAGGTCATCAGTCCCCTAGAACTTAGAACTACTTAAACCTAACTAACCTAAGGACATCACACACATCCGTGGCCGAGGCAGGATTCGAACTTGCGACCGTAGCGGTCGCGTGGTTCCAGACTGAAGCGCCTGGAACCGCTCGGCCACACGGCCGGCTACTCGTAAACAAAATGGCATCTGTCCCACACTGACCGCAACCACCACAGTGTTGCCTAGGCAACCATACAGTTCTAATGGAGATCTTCTGGTGGTATAATAAAGAAATACATTACGTTGTATAGCAGAACAGGTCCACGGAGATGTGCTGTGCGAGGTACGCCTGTTATAACCACATCGTCAGCACAAGTCCACTGCTAGTCTTACGCATTGCTCCCTCTCTCTTACTCTCGGAGCATATGTTATTCCAGTCCCGTCTCGATACCACACAGTACCATTTACGAGCAAAATAAACATTTCCTCCAAAGCAGCCCAAAAGGAACAGCCTGAAGCAAAACGCCTTGTTTTCCTTCAAACAGTCATACAAACTCGTTTTTCCCTCGGTCTGCTTGAGAGTGCAAGAGAAACGGAAATGACGAGTAGTGGCACAGGGTGCCCTCCGCCACGCAACTTGCGGTGGCTAGCGGGGTATCTATGTACATGTACATGCTAAACTAACTGAAGAGCAGCTTGCAGAACTAATAAAGCAATTCGTAGAGTGAACAAAGAGAAATAATCGTTTCTGAAGAAGACAGAAGTAATTCCGCCTATGTTGTCTCTAAAGTTGGAGTCATCACTTTCATACAGCAGAGAAAGTTTGTGTGTGATAAGAGATCTGATCTCGATAATGCTGTGCATCCTGTATATGTTGCGACTGACTGAGACCATTAACCATAGAACAACACGTTTTTCTACCTTTACATTGTGCTCTTCGAGCAGCTGGAGTAAAATCGCCTCGTGGCAAATATATTTGGTACGACGAATATGAGGATGAGAAGGTAAGTGCTCCAGTTCCATCATAGTTGCAACTGATGTGCTTTTTACGTTGTAAGAATATCATTTGTTTCTGTCGGAACATATACTCAGATTTTTATTATCCTTTAGAGCAGAGACAGAATACGAAGAAAAAATAAAACTTTTGTGTTGTGACTTGCTCAGATTATTGCAGCCTTATTGAAATGAGTTCAATTAGAAGTCTTTGCTTTAATGTACGGTTTAATCAATAAATCTGTTGTGTATCATCAAGTAAGAAAAAGGAGTATCACACAGGAACTTTAAAGGCACATTTGTAGGACGGGCGTGGATATATAGCAAAAACGCAAATGAAGTTCAGAATATAAATAAAGAAATACATAAGATATTAATTAGTATAAGCGGTTGTATCGATTGTGGCGTGCAACCGCTGAAACATTACAATAATTATGCAGTTCAGTGGTCTTGCTGAGAAGATGGCAATTTTTTTGTTCTGGAAGCCGTCTTGATTGGACGCATATCTGCCATCGCTGCAGATAATTATCTGGCACACCGCCATTATTATATGTATTGAGACAATCTCAGACGCACTCCTAGTTGCACACAGCAACAGAATTAATGTGTCTATGTTATTCAGTTTAGTATAATATTTTGTGAATGCAGGGATATTATTTAATCTTCTGTTTCTTTTGTGCTGCAAGCTATTCTTCCATTTAAACGGCGTCTTGGCAAGGCTAAAGGTTCCATGTTACAAATTATATCAAAGGTCCAGTACGAACCAAAGCTTGGGATTTATTCAATGTACGAAGTCCGATAAAGAATTACACACGGTCAAACTTAGAATGAACGGACCTCACGGAAAAAGCCATTATCAAGGGCGCAAAGTGCGTATAAACTGATCATTACTATTATTAATAATTATTATTGTTTATCTGTTGTATGATATTCACAAACCAAACAGACAAGGCCACGGCGAGAAAAATCAAACTGGCGATTTCGTGCCTGGACCTTTTATTGTATTTCCTACATTGTTTTTCCTTGTTGCATGGATAATGGATCATATCTGACTAGCCATTGCCACTGAATATTTGTAAAAACTAAACAAGAAATGAACCATTGAAACTGATAAAACCTGGAATCTACATTGCATACTTGGATCCAAGGTAAGGCATTGCATTTTTAAATTAGCGTGCTGGTCCCAGAACTTTCAGTAATTGTAGCTTGCTTCCTAACTTTGTGAAAATTTTCCGTAACCGTTGCAGTCATTTTTGCGCAAGTTCGCGTATTCCAGATTACTTTTATCATACAGTTTCTTACAACAATACAGTCATACCATTCCACAAAATGGCCGAATCGTGTCATGTGGAACGCAAAATGACAAGCAGCCATGAATGTTAATTTTTTCACCATTATTGGTAATTCTTGCTTTTTACGCCAACATTTTTGCTATACGAAATTAATTTCATGAGTTCATTGTCAAACGCGTTCAAAGATTTTTCTTGCAATATACATTACGTGTAGCATGGTGGTAACACGAAAACAATAAGCAAACCGAATCCAACTTGGGCATTGGACGAAACAGTGACAATGACTCCAGAGCTGACTACAATATTAACGATCAATCAGCAATTTACATGCCTAGTGACGGAAATCTCGTAAATAGACCGACTACTAGTCAAATAGCTAAATCCAGCTCAGAGCCCATTCTTGTCCGTGACGTTATGTCAAACGACGTGGCGGGGCCAGAGCAATTTCAGTTGACAAATATTTCCTGCATGTTTGACACTATTATCAAGCAAATGACTTAAACAAAAATCAGATGACATCAATACATAATGAAATGACTAAAAACAAGGAATACACCGACGCGCAAATGTTATCAATACATAATCAGATGACTGAAAAAAAAAAAACATTGACGAACACATGACGGTTTTGAAAACGCGACAAGATTAGGGTTGAATTAAGAGCACTAAAAACTTGTAACGACACTTTGCGTGAAAGAGTAGACGAGATTAACACGAGACTGAGCGACCAAATGTCCGAACTTGACTCAAAATTTTCCGAATTGAACTTACAGCAGGAAAAAATCACAAAAGACGTAAAAGATATTCAAACTGAAGTCAAACATCTAAACGCTGCATGCGAAGCTGTTACCACTCAAGTGAAATCTTATTCGTCAATTCATGACACAATAAAGACACGCATTACTGTAACTGAAGACAAAGTTAACACTATGGATAAACAACTTACAGACAAACTGAAATTACACGCCGCCAACCATTTTGCCAACATAAATAAAGAATTTCATGACTGGGTTACTCAGAAAAATAAATATTTCGACCAAAGTATAGAGGAAAAATCAGCGCCGGTTGTGCACGACACCGTCGCCGAATTTGTTAAAACGACAATAAATTATAATAAATAACAAACATGTCATAGCTGAAGCAACTCAGTCCAATGCAGCACGACAGAAACAACTAAACGGTGACATACGACCGACATATAGTAATACTAATAACGAAAGTGATCGCTTTGGTAATGAAAACAAATATATGTATGAAACGTATTCTCCGTGCTCAACACACACCTCAGAGCATCAAATTTACGCACCCGTGCACATGACACCTAATTACAGTCGAGACATTTATGGGCAGTACATTTCTGTTCATTCACCAGTCGATCACTACAATAATTAAAGTGAATGCAATCGCCATTACAGTGACAAAGAAGAAGAAAGTCTGATTAAGCATGGGCAATTTCAACCTTTCATCCCAGAAAAACGTACTTACATTCTGTAGTTTTTCTGAAAGCATTTAGAAATGCGTTCCGAAGAGCATGGTTTGACCGAAAGATAATTTCTTACGTTGTAGGTTACATCCAAGGTGACGCAGGTGTCTGGGCATACAATGAAGCCGCCTGATGCGTGACATATGAGCTATTTGAAAGAGCAAATTTTGAATCTGCACCAGATTTTCCTGTTCAGAAGCGTAAGATTTTAACGGCCGTAGGTAATAAGTTTAGTAGAGCTATGAAACAGGTTTTTGTGAGCATTAAGATAGGTAATGGAACATTACAACGGCCATTCCTCGTGGTCCAGAATCTTGTTACTAATTGTATTATAGGTTTTGATATGTTATTTGAGAAGGACAGTATGATTGACTTCTCGAAACGTAAATGTTTCCTTAGACATAAGGGCAGTGAAATCACGATTGACTTGGGTACCAGGACTCTCAAACGTGACAAGTTTTGTACATGGTACAAAATTCAATTTTTGCAAGCGACGAAACAAACGTACAGGTATTCGCACCTGATAAAGAATATGACTAGAAAACACTGATTAGCCGTAAGTTAAGTGAAACCACTGGTGATGAAGGCAATGAGCTTTATCAAGTGCTATCTAAGTATATACATGTCTTTATCAAACGACCAGGTGCCATTAAGACATATTTATAAAATTGAAGTCAAGCTTCGCCAAATTTTCTATCATAAAAACTTTAATGTACCACTATCTCAACGACCTGTGGTGGGCAAGAACTTAAACACATGTTAGAATGGAAAGTCATTGAATCTCCCACATCTCCCTACTGTAGTCCATTACTTATTGTTAAAAAACCTACCGGAAAAATTATAGTGGTGTTGGACGCACGTGCCAAAAATAAAAGTATACTATCTGTACGCACTAAACGAGAAAATTTAAAGGAACTATTACAGAAATTTTTGGATGCTAAGTACTTTCCACTTTCTACTTAACAAATTTGTTTTGGCAAGTCGCAATCACGCCTGATTTCAGAAAATATACTGCTTTCATATTTGGCGGGTGTGGGGGGGGGGGGGGGGGGGGCGAAAATATCAATTCCTTGTCCTTCCTTTCGGATTGAGCGTCCGTTCAGGCGTATTTGTTACTGCTTTGGATTTCTGTATGAAGTGTGACGCGTCATGCGGTGGCTTGCGTTGTTGCCTATTTCAACTAGTAAAAAGTGGAGAAGAGGATCAGGTAAAAATCATTGGATTTGCAAGCCGTACTTTAAGTGAATGTGAACGTACTTATTCAACCACTGAACTTGAAACTCCTTCTATTGTCTGGGCGTTCAAAAAGTTCAACTATTATTTGTACGGTAAACACACGAAAATTTATGCAGATCACCAAGCTCTGATATTTTTGTTAACATGTAAGTTAGTTCATCCTTGATTATCGTGCATTATCTCTGCAGAATTATTCATTTGAGATTGTACACATTAAAGGTAAAGACGTCATGATAGCTGATGCTTTCTCCCGTCTTCCACGAGATGTGGATGTCTGTAAAGCTGATCCTGATAATGTCAACGACTACAGAACACCCCCAACGTAGGATAAACAGTATTACCAATATTACATTGATTTGTGTAGAAATATGGCAGCTTTACAAAAATTTGATGCGCACTAGAACAAAGTACGAACTTTAGTCATAGATCAACCTGACCATCCACAGTCTAGCCGTTATCTTATAAATAATGACGTGTTATTCTATCGCCGTCATCCTGATAACTCTACTGGTGTGTATGTATTCCAAAGGACTCGAAACATAACTTAATCTGGCTCACACACTTAGTTTGGAGACATTGTAAAACGAAGAAGTGCCTTGCAAAACTTAGCACGTATTGTTATTTCGCTAATATGAGACGAAAAATTCACAATGTACTTAAAACGGGCATATCTTGTCAGAAATCTAAACATCAGAGTCTATCTTCAGAGACAGATCTACATTCCGTACTACTGAGTAAACCTCTGGAGACACCCAGCAAGTAGTGGTGGTGTGAAGTATAGTTTAGCATTCTATGGCATATTTTCTAAACGTGTTAAGCTGTACGCCACAAAATCTGCAACTGCTAACGCAATCATCAGACGATTTCACGTGACTACATTCCTCACGTGGGAAAACCCAAGGCAATTTTATCTGACAACGCCACATACTAGACAGGGTACAAATGGCGAAAATTAAGAGCATCCTTATCCCGAAGTTTAGCTCACAATCTAATCCTACTGAACGAATTTTCAGAGAACTGAACAGATTTATGAGGACATATATACCTACACAGCATTCTAATTGGGTAAGTTATTTGTCACTATTTGGAGAAGTTCACAACAACCTGAATATATATGACAACCTATACACCTAAAGAGCTTATGTTCGACCGCAAACAATCAAGTGAGTGGAGCGATCCGCTGCCGAAGCTATCACCTTAGCAGCAGACGCACGATGGAAAGATGAGAGAAGTACTAAACAAGCTGACGCAGCATGCTTATGCAAAAAACAGATACTACTCTAGTACTATTAAGCGAAAGCACGAATTCAAGGTCAGGATGTTAAGTATTACTGCGTACTCACCATAAATCTTCTGACCAAAACGGCGGAACTCGAAGTGGCGTCTGCTGTACAACGGCCCACATGTAACTGTCAAAATACCGCATCCTGGTGCATACCTGTTGCAGAACACAAAAACAAATAGAATTATTGGGTTTTACGCTCATCGAGACTTAAGAGTATTTCATTCTAAGCAGTAAACGTATATCTGTTGGTAATGATTAAGTAAACTGTATATTCATAAAATACACCTACCTCTCAGTACTACTGCAACAAAATAAGATAGTATAAGAAATTTTATTACAGCTGATTCAGCCAGCAGCAGAAGAAGGCAGAAGAGATTTCGACTTGCCGAACGCACGTAAACAACACCATCCTAAATTTTTAGGCAAATGTTATGACGATATTTACGCAAGTGCGATGAAAATAATTTTTGAGACAACATAATTGACCTAACTGTAACGTCGGTTAAGGACTATTCATGACTGATTGACATATACGTAAAACCACACGACAACCAAAAACTATCACCTAGGAATGGATTAGATGCACTTAATACTCCATAACACATGTTTCTGTCAAGCCAAGGCCATATGCACACTCTACACACACTCGCAACGCGAGAATTCTGAAGATTTGATTCTACTGTATTGCTTTAGACGTTTATCCATCAGTATATGTGCGCTTGGGCTCGTTTGATGCTGTATCCAGATATTGTGTCTAATCTTCCCAATTTCAGGTGACAACAATGCGCGAATGCAAAATTTGGTTCTAAAATCTGTAATGTCTGTAAAATTATGCAAATACTTGTACTCCGTATAAACCCAAAATGTAATTTATGTGTTTATGTGTAATTATCGGTATTGATGAAAAGCAAAATATATTATGTTGGTATGTAAATGTGAATCGAGTTTGTAATATATGTCAAAATGTGTAAAACCACGAGATGTATGGGAAACAAACTGCTTGAAAGACATTTTACATACATCGCAATGCCTGAACCTGCGATGAAGTACGGGTGCAAAATTGTTAAAACTATTGTTCATATATCGCTATGAGAATGATCGCGACGAGATATTTATATAAAAACTTGATAACAAACATTCTTTGTACGTACGTCGCCAGATAAACTGTGAGCGCTATGGAACTGTGCATGTTAAGTGCAATAACATTTGTAGTGCACCGCCCAATGACATTTACCGCGATGCAACTGTGGAAAATAAAGAACTGGAACCGACTGGACCTACGGTCGCGACGCACAAAAGCATTGAGACAATTCCACCGGTCCAGGAATTTTGGATGGGACTTCAGGGAACGTAATGTTCAAAGAATACGATGGCCACTCTTACCTGCACAAATCGAGGATCGATGCCAGCAGTTTGCCTTCCGAAGTCTTGCATGCATGCCTTCACGAAACTTATGTTGTGGACTGGAAATCCATTGGTCTTCAATCACGCGACGCATGACCTAGGAAGAGCAGTGTCATCAGCAAAAATAAAGAGTACAGCGTGTGAAAACTCCCACACATCGGTAGTCAAATCTGTGAACAGTGACGTCGATAGGCAATAACATGAATATACTTGGAAGGAGAGACAGAATTGGTCGTATATTTTTGTTTATTATCGCAAAATCGATTTTCGGTCACTTAGTGACCATCTTCAGTGCTAGAAGTTAAAAATTTTTTCACATTACGATCAGAGAGTATAAAACAGAAAATCACAATTACATCTGCATATGAACATAACACTTGTTAGGAACATACCTGTATTATATAACTTAAATTAGTAAGCACTGGTGTCAATAAGCTTACGGCGATCACATAGACTGAGGTCGCTGTTTACATGCACTTGTTCAGCAGACCTCGGTGTGAGGGGGCTTGACACGCCCTCTATGTGACATGTGTCACGTGAAGACATAGTATTACTAGTTTTGCGAGGTATTAACACTAAATATCTCTTGTGCATTTGTGAATCGTGCAGTAATTCAAATTTAAAATGTACGTACAACACATAGCAGACGAAGGGGGAAGGAAATATCTAAAATACATTGGCGTATTGTTTTTTAAAAAAACAAACTTATAAAACATAAAACAGATCGATGATAAGTTGTCAGAGTGCAGGACAAATAAAAGAGCAAAAGATAATGAAAAGAATAATAAATGAATAACATGAAATGAGGTGTAACACAGGTTTTTAAGAAAAACATAATACCCATCATCTGGCGTGGGAAGTTAGAAGTACAACGTTCGTGATTTACGTAAAATGTTACGTTAAGACGAAGGAGTCAAATATATAAAAAATAATAACAGTACGAAACTGCCATTACTTAATAATTAAATTGCCGTGAAACACAATGTTCATTACAAAAATGTTTGTAGGTGTGGATAAACAATTTTGTTATCATATTTAACCGACATGCTGATGTACGTCTCGTTTGTCCTTTTGGGCAAGCTAGCAGTGTTATAACAGTGATTATAGGCTTCCGCATAAGCACTGGGTCAGAACCCATACATACATGACATCAAATATACACGGTTGCTTACTGTAAAACATAGCCCCATCATTTGGCGTGGGAGGTTAGAAGTACATCGTTCTTGATTTACGTAAATATTACGTTAAAACTGAGAAGTGAAATACATAAAATAGTAATAGTACGAAAAAGGCACTAAGTAACAATTCATATGCCATTAAATAAGATAAAACAGTAATGAAGTTGCCAAGCAACCGGTTTTGAATATTAATAAACTAGTTTGATTTTACATAACTTATAGTAGTAGTGGGACCCATATGAAATACAAGCAGACTTAAGAAGTACCTATAATTCTAATTGTGTATTTGAAATAAATTTGAAAATATAAGGTGCGAACAGGTAGTATACATCATACATCTAGAAACCATCATGAGGAAGGACAGGTAATAGTGCCACTTATACCAAAAATATACATCGTACTTTAGAGAAATTAAACATAGGCTATGCACGATATCCAGCACTTATTCAAACAGCAAAGGAATTGTTAACATACATTAAAAATTATTACGTAAAATGATAACCGGTTCGTATTACTTTGTGTCAACGCCTACGAGATGTCGACTGTAGTAAAATTATGTTCAGTATTACGGAACAAAAAAGGAGCATCTTTTTTAAAAAACCGAAATTAGTAATGTTATTAAAACAAACCGAAACATGTGTGTCTATGTGTTGAGATAGTTGGAATAGCGGCGATTGTAAGTGTTCTCGTAGCAACTATGACTGAGGCGTTGTATATAAGGGATAACAAGCAACTGACTACGAATTGCTAGTTGTGATAATTGGCCACAAGTTGACTTTTTTTCATAGGAAATCGGAGAAGCATTCCCAAAAATGTGTGCTTCTCGATATCGTTTGCTCGTTAAGTAGCGCGATATCTGGAGCTTTATTATGACAAAAGATCTCCATCTCTTCCATAAGGTCGAGGAAGACACCTTTTTTACCCTTGTGCAACAACTTCAATTGCAATGTCAAATCTGGAGTTGTATGACCAGTTGCTACCAGATGGGCTGCGAAATTCGATTTTTCGGCAATATCTTTCCTCTCAAGTGCAACGTTCTCACGGAACCTTGTTTCCAATTTTCGTCCGGTTTGCCCTATGTAACCTGCATTACACGTGGCACACATAAGTTTGTAAACACCTGATTCATGTAAGACGTTGCGTTCATGAATGTTATTCCTTAAAAGCACGCCTAGTCTGTTCGTCGTCGAGAAACCTACATTAATATTTCTCTTCTTGAATACTCTGGCAATTTTATTGCTAATGGGAGCATAGAAAGGCAAAGTGATAAATTTTTGATTTTTAGTTTCGCTTGTCTCTTTCTGACTTAAATTATTTGTACTATATTTTTTGGATACCATCTCATAAATGTTCATGACGTATTTCAATGGGCGATTATTATTTCTTGCTATTTGTTTAACTATGTTTAACTCTTTCTCATGGTTTTCATTAAATAATGGTAATCGGAACATACGATGAAATGCAAAATGGAAAAAACGCTTTTTTGTGTTGGTCATGGTGTTGTGAACCGTAATCTAAGATGATATCTGTGAATCTTGATTTTCTGTAAATGTCAAATGTATGTTTTCCATTTTCCCTTCTAATGGTTAGGTCTAAAATATTAATGGCTCCATTCTGTTCTTTTTCAACTGTGAAAGCAATTTTGTTGTGTAAACCAGTAAATGTACTGACGACTTCGCCAATATCAAATTGACTGCCATTAATAAGCAATAGCGTGTCGTCTACATATCTATAGTAGTATACGATCTTTTTAGCTAATGTGGGAAACTCTTTTAGTAATTTCAGTTCAAGATAGTTAATAAAGATGTCTGCCATAATCCCTGACACAGAGCTTCCCATGCTGAGTCCGTCCTTTTGGACATAAATTTTGTCGTTAAATGTGAAGTAGTTATACTTTAAGCAGAATGATAATAGTTCTGTGAACTCATTGATTTCCACGCTGGACATATTACTGTGGTTTCTGAGATTAGAGTCAATAATTTGTATTGTTTCCTCAATCGGGATATTCGTATATAAATTGACAATGTCCAGCGAAAGAAACGTCATAGTGTCTGTAATAGGTATATCTTTTATTTTCTCTACTAATTGGGTACTATTTTTAATCGAGAAGTGTTGCACAAATTTATGATGCTTATTCAAAATAGTTAGGCATTTTTTCGCAATATTCACCAACGGGCCCCCTCTCCCATCAACCACCGGCCTAATGGGATTAGATTGCTTATGAACCTTGAATTGTGATCGTAGCTTAGGAATTTTTGGATTCATTACCTTGAGATACTGTGTCTCACGAGGGGCTGTTACATTTGAAAGTGATTTAAGTTTCTCATTTAACTTTCTTTGAATCTCATTCGTTGGGTCTCTCGCAATAGATGTAATACCGTTTTCTTGAAAAAATTGTAAAGTTTTTTCTACATACATTTCTTTTGTAAGAATAATAACAGAATTCCCTTTGTCTGCCTTTGTGACAATTGCATTACTTTCTTGTAATTTATTATTCAAGCTTTTTACTGTCAAATGATCCCTCCTGTTTTGGTTATTTGCTTTTTCTACCTCGTTCTTTAATAGCTTTTCTACCGCTACCGCCATTTTATTCTGTTCTACCTTATTTATTTTACAACTATCCACCGCAAATTTTACCTGCACTAGTGTATTCTTAATTGCCTTACTATCCAATTGTTTATGTACGTTGTACTTTAAACCCTTACTCAAAAGTTCATTTTCTTCCTGATTAAATACTATATCTGTTAAATTTTTAACTCTAGCACTGAAGATGGTCACTAAGTGACCGAAAATCGATTTTGCGATGATAAACAAAAATAAACGACCAATGCTGTCTCTCCTTCCAAGTATACCCATTATCTGGTCGTAGTAAACAGGACACTATGGAGTCGCCAATCAATAACATGAATGTTAGGCAAACTATTAAAACAATGCTGACTTTAGCATTATTATTGTATGTATTATGTATATGAACTGCAAAGGACGACACGTCGTAAGAAAGACATTTTAAATACTTTCCATGAGGGACAATGACCAATAATGAAATGTGTTTTGCTTCAACATACGTAGTAGTTTTATGATTATTGTACCTGTTTAAGATGTTAGTGCATATTTTTTGTAAAAACTTCTTGGAAGTCCTGTCATAGTGATGTCTTGCACACACGAACTATATATATAAACTGTGATCACCGCGTCGCGAGTTCAACTAACGGCTATTGCCAGACTGAAATAAACGAGACTGCGCATACGCGGCAGCCGCAGTAACAACATTGAAATCTTCTGGGCGCACGCGCCACATCCAAATATTATATACTATGGGCTGTATTTGAATATGTGTGTAAATATTATACTGAATGTGCTTTAGGGTGAGTTGCTCGCATACAGGAGCGTCCTTTCGCCTCGCAATTCAAGGGACAATTTAAAGACACATTTTTAGGATGGGCGTGGATATATAGGAAAAACGTAGACATAAGTTACGAATATAAATACAGAAATACTCCTTTGGAGGAAAGAGAGCCACTTGTATGAATATCAAGAGCTCAGATGGAAACCCAGTTCTAAGCAAAGAAGGGAAAACAGAAAGGTGGAAGGCGTATATAGAGGGTCTATACAAGGGCGATGTACTTGAGACAATGTTATGGAAATGGAAGAGGATGTAGATGAAGATGAAATGGGAGATACCATACTGCGTGAAGAGTTTGACAGAGCACTGAAAGACCTGAGCCGAAACAAGGCCCCGGGGAGTAGACAACATTCCATTGGAACCACTGACGGCCTTGGGAGAGCCAGTCCTGACAAAACTCTACCATCTGGTGAGCAAGATGTATGAGACAGGCGAAATACCCTCAGACTTCAAGAAGAATATAATAATTCCAATCCCAAAGAAAGTAAGTGTTGGTAGATGTGAAAATTACCGAACTATCAGTTTAAGAAGTCACATCTGCAAAATACTAACGCGAATTCTTTACAGACGAATGAAAGAACTGGTAGAAGCCGACCTCGGGAAAGATCAGTTTGGATTCCGCAGAAATGTTGGAACACAGGAGGCAATACTGACCCTACGACTTATCTTAGAACCTAGATTAAGGAAAGGCAAACCTACGTTTCTAGCATTTGTAGACTTAGAGAAAGCTTTTGACAATGTTGACTGGAATACTCTCTTTCAAATTCTAACGGTGGCAGGGGTAAAATACAGGGAGCGAAAGGCTACTTACGATTTGTACATAAACCTGATGGCAGTTATAAGAGTCGAGGGGCATGAAAGGGAAGCAGTGGTTGGGAAGGGAGTGAGGCAGGGTTGTAGCCTATCCCCGATGTCATTCAATCTGTATATTGAGCAAGCAGTAAAGGAAACAAAAGAAAAATTCGGAGTAGGTATTAAAATCCATGGAGAGGAAATAAAAACTTTAATGTTCGCAGATGTCATTGTAATTCTGTCAGAGACAGCAAAGGACTTGGAAGAGCAGTTGAACGGAATGGACATTGTCTTCAAAGGAGGATATAAGATGAACATAAACAAAAGCAAAACGAGGATAATGGAATGTAGTCGAATTAAGTCGGGTGATGCTGAGGGAATTAGATTAGGAAATGAGGCACTTAAAGTAGTAAAGGAGTTTTGCTATTTGGGGAGCAAAATAACTGATAGTGGTCGAAGTAGAGAGGGTATAAAATGTAAACTGGCAATGGCAAGGAAAGCGTTTCTGAAGAAGAGAAATTTGTTAACATCGAGTATAGATTTAAGTGTCAGGAAGTCGTTTCTGAAAGTACTTGTATGGAGTGTAGCCATGTATGGAAGTGAAACATGGACGATAAATAGTTTGGACAAGAAGAGAATCGAAGCTTTCGAAATGTGGTGCTACAGAATAATGCTGAAGATTAGATGGCTAGACCACATAACTAATGAGGAGGTATTGAATAGAATTGGGGAGAAGAGGAGTTTGTGGCACAACTTGACAAGAAGAAGGGACCAGTTGGTAGGACATGTTTTGAGGCATCAAGGGATCACAAATTTAGCATTGGAGGGCAGCGTCGAGGGTAAAAATCGTAGAGGGAGACAAAGAGATGAATACACTAAGCAGATTGAGAAGGATGTAGGTTGCAGTAAGTACTGGGAGATCAAGAAGCTTGCACAGGATAGAGTAGCATGGGAAGCTGTATCAAACCAGTCTCAGGACTGAAGACCGCAACAACAACAACAACAAGCGGTAGTATGGATTGTGACGTGCAACCGCTGAAACACTAGAACAATTACGCAGTTCAGTTGTCTTGCCGAGAAGGCGGCACCTTTTTTGTTCTGGAAGCCGTCCTGATCGTACGCATATCTGCCATTGCTGCAGATAATTATCTGGCACACCGCCATTATTATATATATTGAGACACAATCTCACTAGGCGTACTCATGGTTACACGCTGCAACAGAATTAATGTAAGTGTCTGTGTTATTCACTTTAGTATAATATTTTGTGAATATAGTGAGATTATTTAATCTTGTGTTTCATTTACGTTGCAAGCTATTGTTCCATTTAAACTTCGTCTTGGCAACGCTAAAGGTTCCGTGTTACAAATTATATCAAAGGTCCATTACGAACCAAAGCTTGGGAATTATTCAATGTACGAAGTCCGATAAAGAATTACACACGGTCAAACTTACAATGACCGGACCTTATGCAAAAACCCATTGCCAAGCGCGCAAAGTTTGTATAAACCGATCACTACTATTATTAATAATTATTAATGTTTATCTGTTGTCTGATATTCACAAACCAAATAGGAAAATCCATGGCGAGAAAAATGAAAGAACGTCCAAACATGCCACTTTCTGTTACACTTGGGCCTTTATTTTTGATACGTATTCAAAAATTTTATTACCTTGTGGAAGTGGTGCCGTTATCTAGATTGAAATTGTGAATAAATGAAACAGTACTGTGTCTACGATTACCAGCAACCTAGATACTGACTACAACTGTAACACGCTTGATTGTTAAGTTAAGCCATCTTGCTAACTCAATGAATATTTCATAACAAAATGAATAATGGGTGGTATAACATGAGAACACTTAATTACAGTAGCGACCAGTTATCCTGCGCTAACGTACTACAGCACACAGTAAATATCACTCTAACATTATGCCATTTCTCTTCGAATACGACCCACAAAACGTAAGCGAGCTGGGAATTGCACTAAAATTGCGCCATTTCTCTTTGAACGCGCGCCGGTGTGCAAAAAAACGATCGGAAACGTTTTTGTAGCCATATGTCCTATATATCTCGTGCCAAGTGCCGAAATGACAGTCAGCTGCGCTACTATCAACCCAGAGAAAGGTTGTAGCTGCCTGTTTTCGACTGAACATGCTCTGAAGTGACGTCATAGCTTCGGGAAACACCGTTACTACGACCCACACACTACTAGGTCTTTGTTTTTCCGCGAAATTCCGTGTAACGTATTGTGCACGCACAGAATATGAAGGGTTTTTGAGGACCACTCGCAGCAATGGCTCCCTGCTTGAGTGGTCTGGGTTCGGTTCCCACTGCTACTGACACTTTTCTTCATTTTATTTTATTGTTAGACCATTAATTTTTAAATTTAAATATATTTACATGGTTCATTTATATAGATAAAATTAATATATTCAATTTAGTTTTGATTACTACCCTTGTAAGTCTAAAATCTATGGGCCATCACAGTTTAGTACACTGGTAAAATTTTGCACAAGCAGCCACAGTATAATTAGGATCAAAGGCTTTATTTTATTAGTTCATTTGTCATCCATAGACCTACAAAAATTCGCAGTAAAGCGTAATAGACTGTACACGACGTGACGGGACTAAAATTATTCACACTGGGTTTCTTGCACGCAAATGCACGACCTCTTTTTATGATTCGGTACTACCATGTTTCGTTCACATGTTATTGGAATCATGAGAACAACAGTTTTACATGACTACAACGCATCAGTGTTAATATCGAAGCTGTATGAATGCGCTCTGCTCTGACACTAGACTAACTTCTCTGTGGCGATATACAGGTCACGCTACAACTTCAGTGCGTTGTAACTCCCAAACAAATCAAGTCATTTTCACCATGCTACGCTCATCTGACAAACAAACTCATAATGTGTTGCTTTTGTGTTTTTGTCATGAGTGAAGCATAATGACAACCGTTCAAGAAAAGCCTCAGTGTGTGGAATGGCTTATTCAGCCCAAACAGGTTCAAAGGAACCTCCAAACATGGTACAGGAAGCTCCCACCCTATGATACGCCGGTGATACGGGAATTTTATGTAGACAAATAGCGCTGATGTGTAGCATCATACTTGACGACCTGGAACAAGTGAAACCGACGTAGGACGGGTACTGGTGGATTTTCAACGTTCGCCGCAGAATTCTGTTTGGAGGGCGTCGCAGGAACTGCAGATCCATAGGGCGACAATGCTCAAGGGCCCTCAGATACGTTTAGATATACATCCATACCGACTGCAACAGTTGCACGCGTTGAAAGCAGACGACGAGCCACGATCTGTGGACAATCTCCACCGTTTAGAGGAGAATGGAAATTTTCTGAACAACTAAGAATTTTATGACGAAGCAGCATCGAGTGTATGGTAACATAAACAAAGATAATGTTCGCATCTGTGGCACGTTCAATCCGAATACTGTGACGAAATAGAACGTGACAGCCCGAAAGTAGATGTGGTGTGTCGTTTGATGGTTTATCTCATTGTAGGACTATCTTTTTTCCTTAGAAAAAACAGTAAATTTTAGCAACTGCGTCGATATGCTGGAGATTTTTCCTTTACCACAAACGACTGACCGCCAAGACACAGTCGTTTCCCAACAAGATGACGTACTGCCACATGGTGCACAGATTGTTCGAAATGTTCTGGACAAGGCGTTTGCGGATCGCCCGATTGGCAATTCTCTGGCCTCTTTGGCAGCCTGGTATTTCACCGATGGATTTCTGTCTATGGAGAAATGTCAAGGATAGTATCTAAAACGCCTGTCGATCACATCAATGATTTAAAGAACCAAATCATTGCTACTATTTCCACAGTTGATGTGGATGTGTTGCGCCAAATGTGGATGGAGCCCGAATACAGATTTGATTTTGTGCCTGCCGACAGAGATGCACCTCTTGAAATGAAGTGAATGGCGTAAAAGCTCTGTAAGATAGTCACACGCTGCAAATACGTTGTGAATATCTGAATTAGTTTTGAAGCTATAACACATTAAAGTTATGCCGTACGTTTTGAAACACCCTAAACTTTCTTCATTCCTTCCAGCTGGGTATTATTTGGGCTCCTATCGTGTTTTTACCATCGACAGACTGCTTGAATGCACACGAAGGAATAAATTAATAAAATTATAAAAATAAATAACATTGAGTAGAAATATAACGTATAAAAGTACATGGCCCTTACATACTGCAACAAAGTTTCGCCAGCAAGAGCCACAACCTGGATTCGAGTAACGATATGCACCACGTAATTAACCAACTACAGGTTTTCATCAGAAACGTTACTGATAATTTTAAATACTTCGTATGCAATATACCACGCAAAGACGAAATTAATTTCCTGCATAAAATAGTGAAATGTAACTATTAGACTAAGTTTGCGAAGGAAGGAAAGAGACACTTACGAAATTTTGCTAATCTCTGTCACGCCCGGTATGCAAGCGAAACCTAAGTGACTACGAAACAGGATACACTGAGAGTCCGGAATGGGGGAATGAGATTTCTCAGACATGAAGTAACGTAGACGAGATCGAAAGCGAAGTACAGAAATTAAATGAGATCTGTAATTAATGTTTCTAAATGAAAAAAAAAGAGTGATACAGGAGGAAATGGAAAGACCACGTCATTAGAATCAAGAGATGACAGACTATAAGAAATACTATACAGAAACAAATCGAAAGAACGAAGAAACATACACAAAACAGATACTTGGTAATAATATCTATCATTTTGTGCCTCTACACCTCAAAAGCCTGCACAGCAGTTATTACATGTGCGTCTGTTACGTCACACCCCGTTCCTTCAGGTGTCAAAACGTACAGGTGCCATGACACTGGCATATTTTGTCACCTGAAGACGTTCATTTAGAACGAAACAAGTTATGACGTAATAAATGTACATGTAACAGCAGCTGTGGTGACTTTTATTAACTTTCAGATGGGTGGAATTGCACTAATCTCTACAAGTAAGTGTAATAGACAAAATGTAACCCATTTTAAAAATTAACGCATTTGCCAAGTAGAAGTCTGCGATCTTTGTAAATATTTGTATGATTATTTATTACGCCATGATCTCTTAAATGTACATAAAATGTTTACATTACCGGTTTCGGCAAATAGTCTCTATCTTCATATGGATGAACCAACTGAAGGCCTTCGTACAGATGTATAAGAAATACAATTAGGCACTTCATACATCATGAAAACACCTAAGAGATTCCAATGGATATACACCGCCACAAGATAAAATGATTGCCTAATTGCATTTGTTATGTATCTCCACGAAGCCTTTAAATGGAGTCATCACATCTACTTTCCGAAATTAATGACGTGTATATTTCACATGTATTCAAGCGACCGTGGTACAGTAAATTATTATACAAAATCTAACACGTGCAGACAATGGTGATCTCTGTATAGACGTTTTCGCAGACTGAAGTGGTGTGGCGTTTACGTCATTGAAGTTGTGTGGGGGAGGAAAGTGATTCAGTTCGCTTCGTGGCCATCCGTTTTTAAGTTTTCTCTACTTCCTGTCCCTATTTGAATTTAAGTTCCATCTCTAAAGACAACGTAGTTGACAGAAAACAGACACTAATCTTCCTCACTTTCTCAATGTCTAAAGCTAACTTCTTATATCCAATTTTTCTGTCCCTATCATTCCATCATTTTCAAACGGCACTTCAAATTTTACCCTTTGCTGCATCCGAAACCATTACCTTCAGCTACTCTTATCTGTGCGTTTAGCGGGTGTTGTTCTTATTTTTCTGTAAAGTTAATTGATTCGTCGTCTGTGGACATTTGCCAAGAAAAGACAGACATTACGTTGTCCCGCGAAGACGCGTCACAGGAAAGTAATTATCAGCACAGGATATTTTCTTCCCTTCATGGCAGATGCTTCGTATTTCATCGCCACTGTGAATAGGTTGTTGCGGCACAACATCTGGCAACATCGACGTTTCGCTTAATTTGGTTTGATGCACCTGTCAGTCACATAGCCCCAATTGTCAACCGAATGATTGCTTCACTCTATCGAAAAGACAAATTCATACGGCGTAGGGGAGATTTCGCCGCTTTAAGGGTAATTACTGATGTGAGATTTCAGCTGTCGGGTGTGCGACAACCTGAAGAATTATACAATTGCCCGTTTTCTAAGAACATAATTTTCCACCGATCTTCGTATACTAGCGACTACTTATGCTGTCACAGAATTACTTCCACAAGAATTGTGCGTTCGTCGTGTACTGTAACATCTAATTACTTGACTGATTAATGGTGACATTGAAGCTCTTAGACCTGAAAGTGTCAAAGGACATATTTATTTCTTATCCTTTTTTTATTTGCCATTGCATGATTTACTAAAACTTCTACTGTTAACAAGAAGATAAAATGTTACACCCACACCACTTATTACTGCAAAGTTTGATGAGCTAGGTAATTGCAATTCGCACTGAAATACTCAAAGGAAAAATGGAAAAAAGCAACCTTAATGCGGAAGTCATAGTAAGTATCGTTAGCATATAATTTTTGGTCTCTATTGCTTGATATGCTACACATTGAAGAGCTTTTAATATTACATAATAATTTTTTGATATAGGGTCTTACTATGAAGTATATAATTGTGAAATTCATACCTATTTACAGTTTCACAATGATCGATTTCTCTGTTACTGCTGAAAGTTTCTTGTGTGATGCCAAAAAACATACAAGATTAAACATATTTAACTTTTCACACATTTGTGGACCACCTAGCCTGTTCTTATAGTTCCGACAATTGTTTTGTTAAACTAAGAACATTAATCGCTTTTTGCCTGATTATACGTGTTTAAATTTATTTCCTCGCTATTCATAACGATAGCATTTATAAGCCATTTTGGTTTGTATACTGATATGGAAACACTTTACTCTAAATCAGCAGTACATTTTGCTGTAATAAAACGTTTATACTCTAATTGCACTTGATAACGACAAGGGTCTAGTAGTTAATTTTCAATGCTTGGTGATAAAAGAAAGCATAAGACAAAACCTTAAATAGCCCCATAACTGGATTTTCTGCATACTGAATGCATTCTCGCTTCACTGAGGTACATTTACCTTTTCTCTGTCTGTAAAGAAGATAAGTCTTGAGCCACTTGTAATTAAGTAAATGACCACAAGTGCAGCAAAATTTCTAAGCTGAAGATGACAATTTATAAGATCAAGGACTTCAGATAAATATAAAAGGAGCAAAACCTCAAAATGATATCATCTAAAGTACTGTGTTGTATCTCCAAGATGTCAGAGTCAACTGATGAAAGTTGTCTGTAACCGTAGCTGAAACAATGGTGGTTTTACCTGTAGTATCAAGCAGTCACACACCCAAAAGACTTTTATGTAAGTGAAATTACAAGAAAATCTATGTTGCTCTAAATTTTTTAGTAATTCAGGTGGGATATTACCTTCCATTTCTTGCCCTTTCTGTCAAATGCTTTTATTCGACTGCTTCCAGGATAACACAGTTCCTACAATTCTTCTATTTCGTAGTCCTTATTTTTGATAAGTTTCTCTCTTATTTCGTTACTTCTAATTACTTTCGTCTTTCCTAGACGTACTCTCAATCCACATTCTGCGCTCATCAGCCTGTTCATTCCATTCAACAGATCCTGTAATTCTTCTTCAGTTTCACTGAGGGCAGTAATGTCAACAGCGAATCTTATCATTGGTATCCTTTCGCACTGAATTTTAACCCCACTCCTGAATCTTTCTTTTATTTCCACCATCGTTTCTTCGATGTAGAGACTGAGTAGTAGAGGAGAAAGACTGAATCCCCGTCCTACACCCTTTTTAATGTGAGTACTTCGTTTGTGGCCTTCCATCCTTCAGCTCAAAGAATTTAAAATGTTCAGCTCCACTGGCTGGCCACCTTCAGACAATAAAACCTCGATTTTGCAAGAGTTCCGTCTCAGAAACACTGTGCAGTGTGTCTTGTTGCAGTTAAGCGTTCTTCTGTTCTCTGAAAGCCACATGAAGATGTTACAAACTACCCTATGAGCAACATCGTTTATTATATTGAAGGTACTTAAATTCTATCTTTGCAGCGAAAGTAAAAATGGGTGTTTATGTCACCAAACGCGTTTCGTTTATTGAAATAAAACGTCATCAGTGGTCTATAATGAAAGATATCTATAAACTCGTTTTAATTCTAGATCGAAAAATAGTGGGCTACAAACGATGCTGATTTTACTTACGATATTTTAGCCTCGCTTTCTCACACATTAGGATACGCCGTCAGCTAGAACGTTTTTGAATTATGCCTTCGATTGACACTACTGACTCCGGCCTAATCCCATGTTGTTTTACAGAACTTTGCATTTCTTTATGTGCAAGGCACCAGACTATAGCACCACTACAGTTTGTATCTTTCCACCCACATATGTGTCGTGTGTTTTCTCTAGTGTTGCCAACTTTTCCGCTAGTTTTTTCTGTGATCTAAGAATGTTCCCTTTCCATGTGATATGTGACGAGTGTGATATGTCATTTAACAATGTTATCATGTATTTAATTAATGTTTAAGAGAAATGAAGTTGTAGTGACGGTGTTAAAGGTTTAAAGGGTGTGTAGACAACCTCGGAACAGAAAACATCCATTACAAAAAGACATAGCTACCTACTATACGCAAGAACATAACACTTACAATAGAAGAAGACAAAGAAGACACACTCAACTTTCGAGGCATCTACACAAGAAAGCACCATTACAATTACACCTTTGACATATTCAGAAAATGCACAAAAACAAATCACTCACAGAACCACAAACAAGCTGAAATCAGATACATGCTAAACAGACACAATAATATTCCCCTTGACATTTCTGATTACCAAAAGAAGCTATCCACTTTGAAACAGATACGATTAAGAAATTAATTCAAAGAAACGCTAGGAGAAAAACTTAACAGAAAAATTAAGACGCAAATCATGAACAAACGAACCAAATCACAATAACACAAACCGGTAGAAGCAGCACAATCACAAGAAAAAGTCATACACTGACCTCCAACAATAAATTCACACACTAATATGTGATATATCCAAAAAGCAAAGCATTAACAATGCCTGCAAATCAAATAACGTTTTATCGAAATAAAGCGTCATCACTGGTCTCTAATGAAAGATATTTACAAACTGGCGTTCTGTCTAACCATCTCTAAACTAGAAACGAAACCAGACAGATACCAACAATCTGGTATGTACATGGTGGCACATCCTGAACTATATGAAAAATACACAAATTAGCTACAAACACTATATTCAGCTTGTAAACGTCACTACAGATATTCGGATTTAGTTTATGACATGTTTGATTTGCCTGCCGTCATTAGCGATGATGTGGAGCGGACGAATAGAGAACTACTGCATGACCCGCTGAAGTGTCGGAACATCGACTTTGTCGATGATCTCCTGAATGGCTACTTTCAGCTCCGCAGTGCTTTTCAGTTTATTGCTGTACACCTTGTCTTGTCTTTAATATAGACCCACAAAAAGCAGTCGCGTGTGATCAGATCCGGAGAAAATGGCGGCCAATCGAGGCTCATGCCAGTGGCCTATGGGCACCTCAGAGCCTGAATGCGGTCCCCAAAGCGCTCTTCCAGGACCACATCTTGTCGAAATCAGGGCCACTTTGGATAATGGGGATGAAATCATCTTCCAAAACCTTCACGTACTGTTCGGTACTCACCGTATACCATCTAGGAATTTCGCACCGATTATTCCGTGACTGGATATTGCACACCACAGAGTCACCCGTTGAGGGTGAACAGACTTCTCGATTGCGAAATGTGGTTTCTCAGGCCCGCAAATGCGCCAATTTTGCTTATTGACGAACCCGTCCAAATGAAAGTAGGCTTCGTCGCTAAACCAAACCGTACTAATTCCCATCATGCCCCGCGGCGAAACCTGCAGTTTGTACGTTTTAATGCAAACCGTTCAGAAGTTTATTTCATATAGCTCAACAATTCTCATCGTGTATCAGCTCAATTGCAGAGACTGGCAGGACACAAGATATACAGACGATGGAAATCACTACAAGTCATTCAACATTTGCAGGCCACCTTACATCTAAGTATAGCTCAACAATTCTCATCGTGTATCAGCTCAATTGTAGAGACTGGCAGGACACAAGATATACAGACGATGGAAATCACTACAAGTCATTCAACATTTGCAGGCCACCTCACATCTAAGTCTACATACATACTCCGGAAGCCACCGTACGGCGGAGAGTACCTTGTACCATTACTAGTCACATTCCGTTTCATATCGTTGTGCAACGTTGCCTTTAGGTATTCAGTCGGAGTGACTCTGTCAAGCTGTACCCTACTGATGCTGCATTCGAGCGTTACAGGACTGTTTCCCCAACTCATTCAGATTAACTTACTTTTTTTTCTGTTTACAACAAGCTGTCATTCATCGCACCAACCAGAAATCTTGTCTAAGTCAGCGTGTATGTCCTTACAGTTACTCAACGGGACAACATCTCGTACTACACAGTGCCATCAGAAAACAGCCGTTCACTTGTTCCCCAACCTGTCCGTCAGGTCATTTACGTATATAGAGAATAAAAGCGGTGCTATCACAATTCCGTGGTGCACTCCTAACGATACACTTGTCTCTGATGAACATTCCCCGTAGATGACAACGTGCTCGACACGTTTTATACTATCGCGAAATACGGGAGAGAGTGTCACAGAAATGATGCAGGATTTGGGCTGGAAGTCATTAAAACAAAGGCGTTTTTCGTTGCGACTGAATCTTCTCACGAAATTCCAATCACTAACTTTCTCCTCCGAATGCGAAAATATTTTGTTGGCACCGACCAACTTAGGGAGAAACGATCACCACGATAAAATAAGGGAAATCAGAGCTTGTACAGAGAGATACAGGTGTTCATTCTTTCCGCGCGCTATACGAGATTGCTTGGAATAATAGAGAATTGTGAAGGTGGTTCGATGAACCCACTGCCAGGCACTTAAATGTGATTTGCAGAGTATCCATGTAGATGTAGATATAGATGTAGACCTTCGTGAACAATCTACAGTGAGGCACCGTGGCAAATGTTTTCCGGAAGTCTAGGAATGTGGAATTTGCCTCTTGCCCTCCATATATACACTCCTGGAAATGGAAAAAAGAACACATTGACACCGGTGTGTCAGACCCACCATACTTGCTCCGGACACTGCGAGAGGGCTGTACAAGCAATGATCACACGCACGGCACAGCGGACACACCAGGAACCGCGGTGTTGGCCGTCGAATGGCGCTAGCTGCGCAGCATTTGTGCACCGCCGCCGTCAGTGTCAGCCAGTTTGCCGTGGCATACGGAGCTCCATCGCAGTCTTTAACACTGGTAGCATGCCGCGACAGCGTGGACGTGAACCGTATGTGCAGTTGACGGACTTTGAGCGAGGGCGTATAGTGGGCATGCGGGAGGCCGGGTGGACGTACCGCCGAATTGCTCAACACGTGGGGCGTGAGGTCTCCACAGTACATCGATGTTGTCGCCAGTGGTCGGCGGAAGGTTCACGTGCCCGTCGACCTGGGACCGGACCGCAGCGACGCACGGATGCACGCCAAGACCGTAGGATCCTACGCAGTGCCGTAGGGGACCGCACCGCCACTTCCCAGCAAATTAGGGACACTGTTGCTCCTGGGGTATCGGCGAGGACCATTCGCAACCGTCTCCATGAAGCTGGGTTACGGTCCCGCACACCGTTAGGCCGTCTTCCGCTCACGCCCCAACATCGTGCAGCCCGCCTCCAGTGGTGTCGCGACAGGCGTGAATGGAGGGACGAATGGAGACGTGTCGTCTTCAGCGATGAGAGTAGCTTCTGCCTTGGTGCCAATGATGGTCGTATGCGTGTTTGGCGCCGTGCAGGTGAGCACCACAATCAGGACTGCAGACGACCGAGGCACACAGGGCCAACACCCGGCATCATGGTGTGGGGAGCGATCTGCTACACTGGCCGTACACCACTGGTGATCGTCGAGGGGACACTGAATAGTGCACGGTACATCCAAACCGTCATCGAACCCATCGTTCTACCATTCCTAGACCGGCAAGGGAACTTGCTGTTCCGACAGGACAATGCACGTCCGCATGTATCCCGTGCCACCCAACGTGCTCTAGAAGGTGTAAGTCAACTACCCTGGCCAGCAAGATCTCCGGATCTGTCCCCCATTGAGCATGTTTGGGACTGGATGAAGCGTCGTCTCACGCGGTCTGCACGTCCAGCACGAACGCTGGTCCAACTGAGGCGCCAGGTGGAAATGGCATGGCAAGCCGTTCCACAGGACTACATCCAGCATCTCTACGATCGTCTCCATGGGAGAATAGCAGCCTGCATTGCTGCGAAAGGTGGATATACACTGTACTAGTGCCGACATTGTGCATGCTCTGTTGCCTGTGTCTATGTGCCTGTGGTTCTGTCAGTGTGATCATGTGATGTATCTGACCCCAGGAATGTGTCAATAAAGTTTCCCCTTCCTGGGACAATGAATTCACGGTGTTCTTATTTCAATTTCCAGGAGTGTATTTTGGAAGATATAACGTGAGAAAAGGGCAAGCTGTGTTTCGCAGGGGTAATGTTTTCTAAATCCGTGCTGATTTGTGGACGGAAGATATTCTCTCTCAAGGAAACTTAATATAATCAAACTCATAATGTGTTCAAGAATAATGCAACAAATCGTTATTAAAGACAGGTGCGGGAGGTCAATTCTTTTCTTGTATGCGAGGGACACCTGAACTTTTTCCCATTTGCTTGGGTCTTTTCACTGGGCGATAGATTCACGACAAATGAAGTCTAAGTAAGGGGCCAAAACAGCAAAATATTCTCTGTAAAACGGAACTGCGATTCCATTTGCACCTAGTAACTAATTTGTATCCAACTCTTCCAATTGCTTCTTTAAGCCAAGGATGCCTATTTCTATGTTCTCCTTACGGAAGTGTGGGGCGATCAAATGACGTCAAGTTTATACGATGCTCCTGCGTGAATGATTTGTTATACGTAAAATTTTAAACTTGATCTTTCATTTTACAGTATTCTCTCGCTGCCCGAGACTAGTAGAACGTTACTACGATCGCATCATGATTACTAACCCCTGTTTCTATACTGGAACTGTCGATAAGGTCAGGTATTTTTGTAGGTACAAGACCTAAAATATTTCCATTGCGTGTGGGTTGTCTAACTAGGTGTTCAAGACAGTTTTCGGAAAACATGTTGAGAAGTACTTCGTAGAATTGTCTGTCCATACCACCTGCAATGAATCCATAGACGTTCAAATCTGTACTCGGTAAGTTAAGGTCATCTACAACTAATACTGCAAGACCTCGCCGTACAGACCGCAGACTTTCCTTGAACAACTCTAAAAGTACGACAGCGGAATCGCGTGGCCGGTAAAAGCAGGAAACTCTTAACTTGATTTCACTTGAATCTGCTATGAGAGTCCGGATAATTCCAGTGTTTCACTCCAATTCGGTCTCAATAGAGACAAAATTTTTGTCAGTTGCAGTGAAGACACCCTCGCATATGGCGTCCAATATGTGTTTCTGATACATGTTCCATGAATCGCTAAATATTTCAGAGCTTTCTTCCCAGGGCTTCAGGCAGCTCGCGGTCCCGAGAATAATTTGAGCTCCAAAAATTTCCTGGAGGACAGAAAATTCGGAGAACTTCGATGCGAATACTTCTAAAAATTTCTGTTACAATTTTGACAGTCGATGCGTCTCTCATGAGTAAGCGATCTCATTTCACTCTCTTCGTATCACTCCCCGAGTTCATAAGAGGACCTCAGTCTGCGGACTAGAGTAAAAACCACCCACGTTTTCTCGACAAGCACTCCACTTTCCGAGCACCTGCTTCCTTTGTGTAGTGCATCCGTATGAAGGAGAGCTCTACAACTCTGGACCCTACAACGCAGCTCCGGAAATTTACCACCGTAACCCTGTGTCCGACACACAATCGACGGAATCTCTGGTTGAGATCCTCCATTCGACTCAAAAGCGAATGACCCCGATCGACTCTGGCTGGGTACGATGTTGCAAAATGTGAGCTTTGCATTTACACCAAGAGCGAAGCCGGCAGCCACCCGTAGAAACAGAGGATGGCCACAGAAACCTAGCGGCAAATTTCACTGGTGCCGTCATGAGCAACAACTTGCAGACTTCTGGACCCTGCACCCTCCTCCTCCACATCTCGGATGAGCCTCGCTGGCAGACATACAGAAAGAACTTTGGTGTTCTTTCCAATGTGTGAGGTGTGGACGTTATTTCTCTAAGGTGCTCCATAAAACTCCCATCCTTGGAGCTCCCGATAACTAGCAAACCCTCCCCAGTGTGTCTGCTCGGACCGTGCTGAAGGAGCGGCCACATGTCCACTCACTGAGTGAACAGGCGGGTCCAGACGGCCAGCTTCCTCAGTGATTCTCCGCCGCGGGCGACGCGGCCGCGTAACAAGCTGCTTCTCAACCTGTAGTGAGCGCGGATGTCCTGCGTCGGATACGCTGGAAGCTGCCTCGGAAGCATCGCCCATGGGCAACACAAACGAAACCTCTGGTGTCCCACGCGATGCGCCAGTTTCTCGGCTGCCACTGCACCCAGAGGCAGCAGCCTGAAGGTGGCTAACCGAGGCCATAAGTCTCTTCAGCTGTACGTGAACTGCGGCCAGCTCCTCCTGCGTCCGCACACAGCACGCACATATGCAATCACCCTACTACTAGTAACTTGACAAACTATGAAAAGAAAAAAACTAAACATGTCACTCGATAGTCTCATGGGACTTCACCAAAGGAGGCCGTCAAAAAACAAACAAATAACCACTACGCGTACACGTTGCGGTTACTAAAACGTTTTACCACAACTCTCAAATACAAATCATGCAATGATTTTAAGAATTAAACTTTCCAATCTCACAAAAACATGGAAAGGATTTAAGAATTAAACTGGGAACACAAACAGAGAAGCTAAATATGCTACTTGCTAGTATTCTGGTGCTTCACCAACGAAGGCTGACAGCAGAGTTAAACAGGGATACAGCAGACCAAGCACAATAGATACAGATATGAACATTATAAAAATCAGTAAAGATAGATATCTCCTTCACTTTCAGGGAAACTTTGGTACACCAAAGCATTAATACAAAATAAGTAGTTACTCAGTGACCAGATAAATGATGGAAACCAAAAACTATATACAATAAGTGAAAAAAGTAAGAGCAAAAAGATCTTTACATTTTTCCATCCTTCACGTTCTCTCACTCTACCTCTGCCTCCATTCATTTCACCTCTTGCTCCTCACATCTTTTCGTCCAGCGCACTCTCCATTCTTCTGATTTGCATTTGCTGTTCCATTGTGTTTCCCCCCTCCCCCTCCCCCCCTCTTCCATCTACTCACCATTTAAATCTTCAACATTACTACACCTTCACTTCTCTAACACGTTAAATAAATACATAGTAACATAATTAAACGCCATAACACACATATCGTGAATCACAGAGAAAGACAACGTCTTCAGATCAAAGAAAACTAACGTAAAGTTGGCAACACTAGACAAAATACATGAGGCCTATACAGATGGAAAGATGTGGTACTATAGTCTGCTGTATTTCAGTTCAAGAAACGCATAGTTCTAAATAGGTCAAAAATATGCAGACAGATGGTGTTTCCTGTTCAGACATAAAATACCGTACAATAAGTAAAACCAACATCGCATTAGAATACTTTCATTACTTATAAAGCAACTACAGGCAATATGGCCGTGTAAATTAAGCTTATGTTCATAACAAGCAATAATTGGAGTCTCAGTAAGTAAGAATGCAGAGGTGTCTTGTACGCATTATTCGGACCTTCGTCGGCCTTCATTTTTCGCTTGCTGAATTACGAAAAGTGTATAATATTACGCGGCCACTTTGCTTCCCTCGTTCTGCTGGTTTCTGCCAGGCCAGTAAGACAAACGACTTTAGAGGTATTGGTATTCTGATTATGTTTAACCAAATGCAAATAATTAGTGTTCTTGTTACGACTTAGTCTCTTCTCATTTAAAAAGAAACCTGAGATAACTGATTCCCAATCAAATAATTTTATTCTCCAAGATTAAAAGTAAACCGGGTGAATTTATTGTGGTGTATAATATATCTTGTGCCCGTCTGACGCAGAAATTAATTTAGATGTTAGTAATTCATTTTCTCTTTGAACGAAAGTCATTTTAATGCCAAAGATGCTGTTTATTTACTGGCTAACTAGTTTCGGGCTTTGCCCATTTCCACAGGTCACCTATTACGGAGAACAAAATTTGTTATGAGTGGATGAGCGGAATGTGTACAATAAAGGTATATCTGGTAAAATGGTTCATATGGTGTGGGTACACCGCGACATACGTGACCGATGACTAGCGTTCTCACGCGGAAATGCTGAATACTCGTATCTGTGACTGGGGCAAGCAGTTCGTTCTGAGGCATGCGAAGTACTGTACGCTTTGTATTATGTCGTTCTGTCGGAAGTGAATTAATGCTTTATACCGAAATATTCTTTTCCAGCGTTTTATTCGTGAGTTCCCAAGCCCTACACGAGGGAACTACCTACACGTTCTAACTGCCTACGTATTTTTATTTAAAATATGCTTGGCATGAACAGCTCTGTTTATGTCGTCACACACAAATGTATTTCATATCAGCGTTAAAAGATATGACAGATGTTCTTACACCTGACAGCATTGTGTTAATGGAAATGCATAATAGACATTTTTCTTAGTTGTGGTTCCGTCATTATCCAGCATGATGTAATCTACGTGCAACAATATTGTATACGCAATGGAGAGTTTGTTCCTATTGGACTACATTGTGTGTCATGCTGGTTTAATTTATCATAGGTGTAATGGCAATTTTGATAGATTTTAATGTAAAAAACTTTTTTGTAACGTCTGATACAATGTCTGATATACTAAATTTACTTCGCAATTACATGAATGTTATTAACTTCATTTAGTGTCAGACACAGTATTCCACCGCATCACTGCTGTACAATAAATTTTCATTTCCCTTTCAGCACAATTTGAAAGGAAACATATTGCTCCATTCGTTTTTCAACTGAATTTACATGTGATAGTATCGTTATGCTATTGTAATTTTCACTGAATAGTTTGCTGTCTCGTATTTGGTGAGGTAGGATGGAGTGCATTCATATCCTGATTAAGGTGCTATTTTAGGTTTCTATGTGTCGTTTGCACTCACGCACGTATTTGGTGATCAGTGCAAGATAGTGTGCCTTTCATATGCTGATTAAAGTTCTATGGAAATTTTCTATGAATTCTTTGATGCACAATTCTCTTGTTCATTTAGAATTTGTTCTCGCTACTTCGTCATGTGATAGTAGATTTGAGTTTCTTCTAAATGTCCATTAATTGGCCTATGGAGAAAATATGCAAAGCGGTGAGACTTCTTTCTGTATTTGCAATGGAATGTTTATTCTGTCTGAGATGTGTGGCGAGAGCTGAATAATTATTTTCGTTGTATTCGTTTTCTCTATAATTCGTTTTAAACGTTCTGCCAGTCTGTCCAATGTAGGCCTTGTTACTTTCAGTGCATTCGATTTTCTGAACACCAGAATGGTTATATTGTTGTTTTGTGTGTTTTATGTATGATGTTGACTCCTAATGCTTCTATCTTCTAGAAACCTATTCTGAGATTTGCTTTCTTTAGTGTGTATTTTTTTCTAACTAATGCATGTCTCCATCGTGAAAGCACTACAGATTTATTTTCCTTTTTTGTTTCAATATTTGTCAACATGATTCCATCTTTAATGCTTTCATTTTTGTGTTTCATTTCTTTTTACGCAGTTTTTTGACTAACTCTAGATGGTAGGCATTACTGATTTCTAATGTTCTGCGAGTCTTCAGTTCTTCTTTAATTTATGAATTGCTGAGAGGTATTTGGTGACTCGACCTACTGCTGATGTATCGTATGCATCTCTATGGCTCCATGGGTGCCAAGCGCTTTTACAAATTAAGATATTTCTGTGGATTTGCGGAAGGTATTGAAAGTATATAGTGAATTCAGGTTTGTTCCATTGTGAAGGTCATGGTCTTGTGCTTACTGTTAAACTGTTGGTGAAAGTTGCTAATTTCTTGTTCTGGTCATTTAAATAGAAGGATCGTGGTGTCTACGTATCTTAGATAGTATATTACTTTTCTTTTATATTGGCATTCTCCTTCAAAGAATCTAATTTCTACGTAGTCCAGAAATATATTTGCTAGTGGGGCAGACAAGCAATTACCCATTGCAAGATCATGTTTCTGTGAAAATATTTGGTTACTGAAGATATGGCTGCTGCCGAGTAAAGTTATGGTTGGAGTAATAATTCATAAACTCCTGCTTGGGATACTTTGTAGTATTTCATGAGGTTTTCTTTTTGATGTCAAGAGTTCATCAATGTCCATAGTGCATAGCGCAGGATCAAAGTAAAGAATACGACATAAACCCCTTAGTGATTGAAAACAGAATAACAAATGCAAATAAACGTATAGTTATAAAATAATATTTTTTGTCTCTGTGATTTTTTCTCAAACAGAGCCCCAAACAGGTCAGAAACACGTGTTTATTAGGAAAAGAGAAAGAAAACTGGACATAAGTTGCTGTGATAATTACGATGAAATGACATTGTTTTTCTATACATGATGTTTTCAATCAAAGCCACCATCTTTATCGAAACACTTTGCATACATGTACTGATCACTTCCAGCTGATGGTCCACAGCCGAATTTCTTGCACTTCACACAAACTTTTAGTTTTGTTTGAACTTTTGCATTCTCTAGCATTCTCCTGTTTGGCAGGTCTTCCGTACCTGCCCCTTAAACGTTTCGGTACTTGCAGCAAATGTCTGAACAGCCCCTTTTCTTGACTGTAGATACGCAGAGGACAGTTCTTCTATTGGTCCGAAAAGAAACATTCGCTAGATAACTTTTTCTCCTGTTGTCTCTCCGTAGGCGTTCATTCCAGCAAGGTGTAGCACGTTGAAGAAACCTTGTATAGGCCTTCTGCGGCAGCCAAATTTGACATTGCACAGCCCAGACATTTAGTCCAGAATATTTGGTCGAGTTTTAGAAGCTATCTGAGGAAATACCGGCGCAACATAATAATAAGGAGCGCTACAATTCAACAGAGCACATGATAGAGAACAACTAGAATACGTCTACCCTTCAACTAAAGAAAGAAAAATCGAAACCGAAAGTGGGAACGAGATCACAACAGTGAAATAAAGTTAGATAAGCCGATGTAAAAATCCATCATTGCGCCTTTAGAGATATAGAATGTAAGAAATGTTACACCGCTGAAAATGATTTTGATAATAGATGTTTGTCTTTTTCAGAGATTATAAAGCAATAAAGTACCTTAATAGTCATGCAACGCAGGCCCCTAAATTAAACGTCCGCTATTTTTTAAATGTTCGACAACGCCTACCGGTCAGATTTACAGGTACGGTCCTTCTAGTGTTAACTGGTCAAACATTAGAGGGCGACGAATTAACAGTGAACGCGAACATGTTGCCCCAAGTGAATCGTGATTCGTAGTGCTCATCACAATCGTGAGCCATGCAATCGATAGGACCGATCCAGTTTGACTGTCTGAATGAAATGCGATGAGAGCAGACTTGAGGTTGTGACTGACACGTTCGGCGAAGAACGGCTGTGGATAGTACGGTGTCGTCGTCACATGGCGGACGCACTCCCAAACAAAACATTTTAAACTGAAGGCATATACCGAAAAAGGGCCTACCCTAAAATGTAAAAGCTTAGAGATAAGTGCTGCCATCTGTTGCTGGGTACGGGAACAATAAAAATCGACGTTGGTCTCACCGCTAAGTGATATTTAGGGATGAAACCAATGTCAATTTTGATAGTTCCCGTACCCAGTGACAGATGGCAACATTTATCCCCAAGCTTTTACATTTGAGGGTTTAGCCCGTTTTTCCGCGCATGTCTTCATTTCTCTGGATAAAGAATGCCTGAGCTTTAACACTAACCTTAACAGTTGCTCTGCTGGACGGATACTATCGACTATATGAAGAAAACCCTTATAGCGAGGAGACTTATCTGGCTGCGCAAAATACTCTCTCCTCAATCTATGAGGCGAAGAGAGAACAGTGGACTAAACTGATGACAGAATGTGAGATGAGTAGGTCAATAGGCCTGGAGATTGTTACGACACCTTAACAATGATCCCTCCCAACCCAATACGCATACAAATGTGAAGGCAGACCAGATCGCACACCAGCTTTTGAAAAATGGTAAACCTGACCATACCAGTAAAATCGGGAGACGAACCCTGGAAAGGGAGCCCGAACAAGAGGGAAACACTCTGTCTCGACCATTCAGTTTGAATGAGCTCGACTCAGCTCTAAATAAGTGCAAAGTCGGAAAAGCAGCAGGGGTAGATGACATAAGAATTGAACAGATCAAGAACTTTGGTCCAGGCATAAAGTGCTGGCTACTCGAGCTAATGAATAATTGTGTCAAGAGCGGCAAGATACCAAAACCTTGGCGGAAAGCAAAAATTTTAGCTATACATAAACCAGGGAAAGACCGGGATGACCCCAAAAGCTATAGGCCAATCTCCCTCCTATGCCACCTGTATAAGGTATTGGAAAGGTTGATCTTCCAAAGAATTACAGATATGATAGAACAGGCAGGATTCAGACAAGGGAAGAGCTGCACAGCACAGGTGCTGAATTTGACACAGCGTATAGGGGACGGCTTCCAAAGGCGGCAGATAACAGGAGCGGTGTTTATAGATCTTTCAGCTGCATACGACACTGTCAACCACAGACTCTTGTTGCAGAAGCTATACAACCTCACCAAGGACTACAACCTAACCTGTCTAATTAGAAATCTTCTGCAGAACCGAAGATATTTTGTGGAATGTCAAGGACAAAGAAGCAGATAGATGCAGCAGAAAAATGGGTTGCCACAGGGCAGTGTACTGGCACCCCCCCTCTTCAATATATACACTAATGACCAGCCGTTACCAGAAGGAACACAAAGCTTCATATATGCAGATGACCGAGCAATCACAGCACAAGTTCACAGCTTTGAGAGGGTGGAGCGGAAGCTAACTGATGCTCTGAGAGAATTAACTGCCTATTACAGGGACAATCAATTGAAACCAAATCCTTCTAAGACCCAGACCTGTGCTTTCCACCTCCGAAACAGACAGGCTAGTAGAACCTTGCAGATAGATTGGGAAGGAACCTCTTTAGAACACTGCAAGACTCCAAAATACCTCGGAGTCACTCTGGACCGTGCTCTTACATATAAGGAACACTGCTTAAAAACAAAGCAAAAAGTGGCTGCCAGGATCAAATTGGTTAGGAAGCTGACTGGAACAACATGGGGAGCACAGCCAGACACAGTGCGCACATCCGCTTTTGCCCTCTGCTACTCTGCAGATGAGTACGCTTGCCCAGTATGGTGCAGATGTACGCATACAAAGAAAGTTGATGTTGCTCTGAATGAGACATGTCGTATCACTACGAGTTGTCTAAGAGCCACACCTGTGGAAAAAGTATACTGCTTATCCGGCATAGCCCCCCCCCCCCCCCCGGACATCCGAAGAGATGCAGCAGCACGGAGTGAAATGAAGAAGGCATTAACATCCGAAGCTCACCCACTACATGGCCACCACCAACCGGCACAGCAAAGACCTGTGTCTAGAAAGAGCTTCCTTCACAGTACAGAACCATTCGCTGACACTCCACATCAACACCGGGAGAAGAGATGGCAGGTCAGATGCCAGCATATGGAGGAGTGGCTGATCCCGCAAGAAGTTCTTCCCCCAGGCCACACAGAGAAATGGTCCACATGGAAATCACTCAACCGCCTGCGTTCTTCTGTCACAAGGTCCAAGAGTAATCTGGAGAGGTGGGGCTTCCAGGTGGACTCTCTCCAGTGTGACTGAGGAGCTGCCGTGCAGACATCAACACATCTACTACAATGCACATTACCTCCAACTGTGCGCACCATGGAGGACCTCGTAAACGCTACACAAAGTGCACTGGACGTTGCAAATTTTTGGGCATCCACTGTATAGATTAAAATTACCTTACGTTTGACAACACAATCTGTGTCTAATCATTTATTTCATGCTTGACTAGTTTAATTTATAAACCATAATGTATGTATGTATGCATGTAGTAATGTATCTAATTTTTTTTTTTTTTTTATCAGAACCCGAGGTGCACCAAAAATAGAGAAGACCATAGACAGATTTTGTGACGTGAATTTGGAAGTACTCGCTTGACTCAGAAACAACCACACAAACTGAGAATACGCATCAACAATCAGCAAAAAATACCTATTTCCCTGCTTAGTGCGCGGGAAGGATCCAACATAGTTAATAAAAGAATCTACTCCATTGTAGGCTCTTCTCTCAGAATTCAATTTGCTCCTTCTCGAATTACACAATCCTGACAATGGCTCACTAAGCGCCTAATATCCTGATTCAGGTTAGGCCACGTCCTGCTCTCCTTGATCTTCGCGATTGTTTTGAACGTACCCAAGTGCCCACACGTGGATTCATGGATGTACTTGAAGAATGTAGGACTAATTGGCTGGGCAGGCAGATCTTAGTTCCGCAACACAAGATTTCTGTACGTAACGAGTACGTTGGAACTATCTCGCCCGCTTCATAACGGCTCTTAATTACCCCTAACTTCGGGTCGTTCTTTTGATCACCGCCCAAACTATGAAACAATTCAGGTACTTCGCCCAAGAATAACTTCGACGAAAGACTCACTACACCTGAGTAGTACGCCGAAAATTATTCTCAAAATTGCCACTATAAAAACGACGTCGTCAAGGTTGAAAATGGTTCAAATGGCTCTGAGCACTATGGACTTAACATCTGAGGTCATCAGTCCCCTAGAATTAGAACTACTTAAACCTAACTAACCGAAGGACATCACACACATCCATGCCCGAGGCAGGATTCGAACCTGCGACCGTAGCAGCAGCGCGGTTCCAGACTGAAGCGCCTAGAACCGCTCGGCCACAGTGGCCGGCGTCTTCATGGTAGATGTACACACATTTGAACTTCATATCGCTCAATACAGTCTCCAATAAACGACTCAGTACCACAACTCCCACAGCAAGAACAAAAGGCATCCCCTTGTATTCCAATAAGTTCCAGTCTGTGGTGAATACAGTCTCGGCTTTGGACTCTTCAGCGAAAGATATCTGATGACACACTTGATTCAAGTCAACCATAGAAAAATACCTAACTCCAGAAAACCATCCAAAACAATTATCCAGATTAGGCAGCGGAACCGATTCGAACACAACCTTTTGACTGAGTGCCCTGTGGTCCACTACTGGCCGATATCCTTGGGGTTTCCTTACTAAAAACATAGGTGAAGCGTTAGGAGGTACACGTGGTCTAATTACCCCTTCAGAAAGCATCTTATCCACCAGCTTCGTTAATTCTCGCATCTTAGGAGGAGACAATCGATATAGAGACTGAATTGCGGCAACCCCTCACTCAGATGAACGGCATATTCAGTACTGTCTGTAATCAAATGGTTCAGATGGCTCTGAGCACTATGGGACTCAACCGCTGTGGTCATTAGTCCCCTAGAACTTAGAACTACTTAAACCTAACTAACCTAAGGACATCACACGCACCCATGCCCGAGGCAGGATGCGAACTTGCGACCGTAGCAGCAGCGCGGCTCCGGACTGGAGCGCCTAGAACACCACGGCCACCGCGGCCGGCTGTCTGTAATCCCCAAGTTGTCCGTAAGTGTCGGCCGTTGTGGCCGAGCGGTTGCAGGCCCCTCAGTCCGGAACCGCGCGACTGCTACGGTCGCAGATTCGAATCCTGCCTCGGGGATGGATGTGTGTGATGTCCTTAGGTTAGTTAGGTTTAAGTAGTTCTAAGTTATAGGGGACTGATGACCTTAGATGTTAAGTCCCACAGTGCTCAGAGACATTTGAACAATTTTTTGTCGTAAGTACTTCAGGAAAATGTTTAATAACCTGAATAAGACCTTACTTTGCTTCGGGTCGAAATGCGATGTTCCAAAAGTTACATATTCTCGATCGACACTGATGTCGACATCACAGAAACTTAAATCTTGAACGAAATTGAAACTGAGTAGCATCGTTAGCATAATCTAACAGACAGCCGGTTTTATTAAGGAAATTACCGCCGAGAATGGCACACACAGCCAGCCTTTTTTACAGTAGTAAGTTCCTGAATCTTAACGTAAAGAACAACCCTTGCTACCACTGGCATAACCTCCACATTCGCACGTCTACAAAGTAAATAAGGTCTCTGAACCCGTGGAGCCTTGAACACAAGCACAAGATGTTGATACTACACTCCAGGAAATGGAAAAAAGAACACATTGACACCAGTGTGTCAGACCCAACATACTTGCTCCGGACACTGCGAGAGGGCTGTACAAGCAATGATCAAACGCACGGCACAGCGGACACACCAGGAACCGCGGTGTTGGCCGTCGAATGGCGCTAGCTGCGCAGCATTTGTGCACCGCCGCCGTCAGTGTCAGCCAGTTTGCCGTGGCATACGGAGCTCCATCGCAGTCTTTAACACTGGTAGCATGCCGCGACAGCGTGGACGTGAACCGTATGTGCAGTTGACGGACTTTGAGCGAGGGCGTATAGTGGGCATGCGGGAGGCCGGGTGGACGTACCGCCGAATTGCTCAACACGTGGGGCGTGAGGTCTCCACAGTACATCGATGTTGTCGCCAGTGGTCGGCGGAAGGTGCACGTGCCCGTCGACCTGGGACCGGACCGCAGCGACGCACGGATGCACGCCAAGACCGTAGGATCCTATGCAGTGCCGTAGGGGACCGCACCGCCACTTCCCAGCAAATTAGGGACACTGTTGCTCCTGGGGTATCGGCGAGGACCATTCGCAACCGTCTCCATGATGCTGGGCTACGGTCCCGCGCACCGTTAGGCCGTCTTCCGCTCACGCCCCAACATCGTGCAGCCCGCCTCCAGTGGTGTCGCGACAGCCGTGAATGGAGGGACGAATGGAGACGTGTCGTCTTCAGCGATGAGAGTCGCTTCTGCCTTGGTGCCAATGATGGTCGTATGCGTGTTTGGCGCCGTGCAGGTGAGCGCCACAATCTGGACTGCATACGACCGAGGCACACAGGGCCAACACCCGGCATCATGGTGTGGGGAGCGATCTCCTACACTGGCCGTACACCACTGGTGATCGTCGAGGGGACACTGAATAGTGCACGGTACATTCAAACCGTCATCGAACCCATCGTTCTATCATTCCTAGACCGGCAAGGGAACTTGCTGTTCCAACAGGACAATGCACGTCCGCGTGTATCCCGTGGCACCCAACGTGCTCTAGAAGGTGTAAGTCAACTACCCTGGCCAGCAAGATCTCCGGATCTGTCCCCCATTGAGCATGTTTGGGACTGGATGAAGCGTCGTCTCACGCGGTCTGCACGTCCAGCACGAACGCTGGTCCAACTGAGGCGCCAAGTGGAAATGGCATGGCAAGCCGTTCCACAGGACTACATCCAGCATCTCTACGATCGTCTCCATGGGAGAATAGCAGCCTGCATTGCTGCGAAAGGTGGATATACACTGTACTAGTGCCGACATTGTGCATGCTCTGTTGCCTGTGTCTATGTGCCTGTGGTTCTGTCAGTGTGATCATGTGATGTATCTGACCCCAGGAATGTGTCAATAAAGTTTCCCCTTCCTGGGACAATGAATTCACGGTGTTCTTATTTCAATTTCCAGGAGTGTATTACTAATCATATTTCTGACGTAATAATGTAAGATGCTGTGTATTTGCACCCGGATAGTCAATGCACGAACTTTGTAGACACTCTTAATTCTGATGTAACTCAACATTCCAATAGTAATATTTGTCGTAATACTTATCTTCTATTTTCTGGTTATTGTAATTGCACACAGACAAATATGGAAGAACTGACAAAATCCGACATTCACACTCGACAAAAATTTTCCGACAACTCTATTACGCAACAGCGTTCTCTGACAACCAATAATTCACATTCTTTTTCTCAATGAGATTTTGAACTGTTTTTGCAAGCCATTAAGACATTATCCGACGACAATAAACGTTTTGAGGAACGATCAACTCATTTTTCTGAGGAACTTGAGGTAAACAACGAGACACTTACGAAACGTTTTGATGAACAATCCACCCGTTTTGACGAACATAAAAACAGTAACGAGTACCTTACAAGGCAATTTCCGGAACTTAATGATAAATGTTCTAAAAATCATGAACTCCTCACAGAACGTTTTGATGCACTGGATACTCATTTGGAAAAACTTAATCATAAATTCGAATAGCATAAAAAATCTTTAGATGCGCTCCGTGACCATCAGAAAGTACTCCCTGACGAATTGAAAGACAGAAAGTGAACTAACTACAGATCATGACAACCGTAATCAACGTGTTTCAGACAGAGAAGTACCAGTTGACGAACATCTTAATACCGTGCCTGAAGCTCACCGGTAAGATAAAGCCCTGCTTACTGCTAAAACTGGAAAGTCAGTACCCAGTGAAATTGTTGCTACTCTGCAAAAGAAAACGCGTAGCCATGCTGTAAAGTTGGTCACTTTGAGCTGCTACTACCAAAATTCACGACCAATACGACAATCTGAAAGCTGAATATGATGAAATCGGTCACACAGTAGCATAATTCAAATTAAATCATGACAATCACTCTGAAGATACACAACCGGTACACTTCACTGATACTGAAGAATTTCAATCACTTGAAAACTTTCGATAGGGACAGTTGCAAATTAATCGTCATATCAATCAGGAACTTAATAGACTTAATGCTCGCTTGTCTGACAATAAGGACGATATCATTTCCCAGGACTGTTGACATAACCTTGCCACGTATTGTATCGATCAGAAGATAAGTAGAACATTCTCCGTAACCTCAGCTTCCTAAATCAGTCACAGAAAGAGAATTTTTACAATCACATGACAACTCTCGCAACTTTTTCAGCCGATAGCATTCTTTTGATAATTTTAGAACCGATGGATTTGACTACAAGCATTTTTTATAAGTCAGGAAATTCAAAGTATCTCGTAATGGTCCTAACTGTCTGCATCCCTGCAGGCCAAAACGGCCTGTCTCTCTTTAATTAGAATTTAACTGCTGCTTTTTGGAAGGGGAATCGTCGACGAGAATGCGACGTATTGCACGCCAGTGTTTTTCAATTGAAGAATTCAAAAGCGCTTTCCTCGCAGCGTACTGGTCTGAGACGACACAGCGTGCTGTAAAACAAAAATTGATAAATTTAACGAATTTCAAAAACTCGAATTTTGAAACATTAACACAGTACTTTAAATACATGGTACAACAAAGCCAGTATTTACTTGAGCCATTCAGACCGTTAGGTTTGATCCACATCTGTATTTCAGAACTTCCAGCAAACCTGAAATGTGTTTTAAGAGCAGGTCAGCAAACATCCAACGTACATGCTTTTGTAGGATGTAAGGTCCGCAAGTTATGCAAAACACCGTTTTTTCAACTTTTCAAACATGTTCCAACACCACTGTGCCATCAACAGTTCGTTTCCGTCTTTATTTAATCCGTAATGTGAACATTTTTACTAAATTATTACAAATTATGTGGATATTTAGTTCAAACAATCATTTCTTTCTTGTTGTTAATACGTTTACACTTGGTGTGCATGATTTTTCAGGACCACTTGTGTATTATTTATTACAGGAAGCTTGTGATCTGCAAGCAAACGATGTTGATAAAGTTTGTTGGGAGTTAACCTATCATCTAAATGTAATTTACTTTTTCGCGATATTTCGCCTCTACATTCGTTTTTACTTACATTTTCGTGTTGCAGGATGTTTTATTCTCAGTATCATGGTGAGGCATTGTGATGCACACGTAAATATAACACGTATTTTTCACAAATAAAGTTGTAAAAGCACTTTACACTTCACCAAAACATAGCGTAATTGTGGTTGTTGTGTGTCCCCTGGTATAACTGTGGTTGTTGTGTGTCCCAGCCCAGTCAGTGTTCACTTGTTCACCTGGTAGATCGGTGCCAAACTTGAATTTTGTTTACATTTTATCTTTGTGTGTGTGTGTGTTTTCTGTACGCTTCTTAGCTGTTTGACTTGTCTTTTACATGGTATTCTTTTTGTGTGTGAAATGGTAAATCTTTGCTGAGAGTGTTATGTATCCCTTTTTCGTGTGTGTGTGTGTGTGTGTGTGGGTGTGTGTGTGTGTGGACTTTACCTGTTTGTGTTCTGTTTTTTTTGTAAATTTCCTTTAATGCGTTAAATAGTGTGCCCTTTCAGAGTGTAGTGCATTCATTTCTGACCTGTTTTCCTTCTGATATTGCCTTCAGTATGTGGAAGCTTTTCTCAATGATCAGTTTGCTTTATAGGCTGTGGCTGGGTTTCATTATTCTTAAGTCAGTTTCTGTTGTAATTGGGTGGTGATTGTGGGCTATATGGTGGTCAGCAAATGTGCTATGGGAGCTGTTGCTTTTTAAAGCTCTAACATGTTCTGAATATCTGGTTTTGAAGTTTATGCATGTTTGTCCTATGTACACTGACTGCCAAGTGTTGCATGTGAGTTCATTTATTCCTGATCTGATAAATGTATCCGTGGGTGTTTCTTGTGTTCTGATCTTTTTCTGTGTTGTGTTCTCTGTCCTGTATCCTATTGGGAGTCCCTGTTTCTTTAATACGTTGCCTATTCTGTGAACAATCTTGTTATTGTAGGTGAGTATGTGCCATTTCGTTATGTGTGTATGTTGTTGCTCTGTTGTCTTGTGTGTGTCATTGTTTGTGTTTTGTGTTGTGTGTGTGTGTGTGTGTGTGTGTGGTATGCTCCTTTTTGTACTGTTTACACACTTTTTTATTTAACTTGTCTACCATATGGGCATCATAACGATTTTCTACTGCTTTTTGTTTTATTGTGTTTAGTTCTTGTGTGTGGTTCTGTTTCTTCATGGGTATTCTCTTTACTCTAAGAAGCGTGAATCTGAAGTTTGCTTGCTTATGCGTCAGTGGATGGTTTGATAGGTTGTGAGTGGTGGTGCTTGTGGTTGTCGGTTTCCTGGATATTGTGAAGTTGTGTGAGATAATTTTTTGTGTATGGTGAGATCTAGAAAATGTAGTGTGTTGTTAGTTTGTTTTTCTAACGTGAAGTTAATTTTTGTGTGTAAGATGTGGTTCATCAGTCAGGCATATTATGTAAAATGTGTCTGAAGATTATATTCTCCAGGTTGTTCATAAATATGTTAGCTAGGAGGCCACTAATTGATGATCCCGTTGGCAGTCCTTCATGTTGAGAATAAAATTCTTTGTTGAACACAAAATAATGTTGTGATGTTATGGTTTTGAGTATGCTTTTCGTACGTTTCACAGTTACTTGAAATAGTTCAGTTATTTTTTTCAGCAGTAGAATAATAATAACTTTTCTGACAACAGATATTTTCACTACGAACACAACGGTGGTCATTCTGGTACGTTTTTCAATCACAATAAGAGTAACTATTTTGTGAAAGAAAGACGTAATAGAAATTTTGACAACAACAACCAAAATTTTAATAGTAATCAGCAACGACATTTTATGCAGAACCAAAGTCTCCCTAATAACTACCAACAGCAAATGTCTAAATGTGTGTGAATTCCTAAGGGACGAAACTGCTGAGGTCATCGGTCCCTAGACTTAGACACTACTTAAATTAACTTATGCTGAGAACAACACACACACACACGCATGCTCGAGGGAGGACTCGAACCTCCGGTGGGAAAGGTCGACCAACGGCAGAATCACAATTTTCAACAGTATAGTCAGGAATATCTTAATTCCAGACAACACATAAATCAGCCTTCGCCACAACAGCTGTCACAGCAGCCATCGCTCTCGCAAAATGATTCTGGTAATTATTCTGTACACAGGAATACCTTCCGTAACTACAGACAACGGCCGTACGAGCAAAGCTCTTATGGCAATGTCCTGCATTTTCAAGGTCACAATAGGAATAAGCAGGGCAACATAAGTTTTAATCATAAATTCAATAATACAGGGCACTTTAATAAGAACGAGGCTTTATGCTTAAATGAGCCAGATTCACATTTTCATACGCGACAAGGTAATCCAAATCATTCAGAACCACAGCGCAGTGTTCAGATAATTGAAGTCGCATCTGTAAACGCACCAAAAGGTATCGACGCTACGGAACAATGGCTAGCGGACCAAGCGTCACATGGTACCGACGCCGCGCTAACACAGGGTACATCGCATTCTGCACACATTATAGAACATGTGTTGTTCAATCAGCATGACTTTATCGATATTGCAACGGAAACTGGTTTGTGAAGGTGGAAGTCTAGTGAAATGTCAGAGATAAATATTATAATGATGTTACTTTTCTTTTTACTATTGCTGCGCCATCGAACTTGGTTATTATGCTGAGAGTTGCTAGATTTGATTGCTTGGATGTGAATACGTTCATTAAATTTGAAATAAGCTTTGAGCACTTTTCTTAGTATACAAAAAAACTTAGTTTTGTCATTTATGCCCATATTTCATTTTTTTTACCAACCTTCCTCTTACCATTTTTGTTGGATCATGGAACCAAATGTGTTCGTAAAATAGTTCGATTTGCAACTAACAGAGAACTCATTGCACCTCTCGAGTGTACTGCAACGCGATATCCAGAGTTGCGCAGAATAGAGGTAAGGACTAAATATGATGATATTTTATTTATTCAGTCAGGACCAATTTATGTCATTAAAGGTCAGTTTCTGCGATCAGTTTTTCAAAATCAATTACTGCAGGTTTCATGTCAAACTTCGTTATTCAGGCAGATTATACTGTTCAAAATTCTTGCAGTCAGATTGCTAACTTTTACAGTATGAAATTCTTCCCTTTACATTACGACAATTAACTATTATTACAGTGCAGCCTTGCTTTCACTTTACGACAGTAAAAGTTTCATTTCGACAGTTCAATTACTATTACAGCTCAGAGCTTACAATCAGAAACAGTACTTCAGCTATATTTTTAATTATTTCAAAGAGAACCTTCACACTGATATATTTATATTTATTTAAAAGAGAACTTTCAACATAACGGCGATGTGGCTGTACGAATATCTTCAGTGTTCTGCCCAAGACTCTCTTAAGCCACTTTAAAAACATAGCTTAAAACAGATTTATTGTTGCTCACTTCAAAATTTTAAGCGCTTAAACACAGACGGTCAGTTTACAAAACTTTACACAAACTCAGATAACCAGAATTAAAGAACCGTTAGCTACTACAAACAGCATAGTGAACGCATTATTGTGGCCAAGATAGACACAAAGCCCATGCCTACTACAGTAGTACAAGTTTATATGCCAACTAGCTCTGCAGATGATGAAGAAATTGATGAAATGTATGACGAGATAAAAGAAATTATTCAGGTAGTGAAGGGAGACGAAAATTTAAAAGTCATGGGTGACTGGAATTCGTCAGTAGGAAAAGGGAGAGAAGGAAACATAGTAGGTGAATATGGATTGGGGGGAAGAAATGAAAGAGGAAGCCGCCTTGTAGAATTTTGCACAGAGCATAACTTAATCATAGCTAACATTTGGTTCAAGAATCATGAAAGAAGGTTGTATACCTGGAAGAATCCTGGAGATACTGACAGATTTCAGATAGATTATATAATGGTAAGACAGAGATGTAGGAACCAGGTTTTAAATTTTAAGACATTTCCAGGTGCCGATGTGGACTCTGACCACAATCTATTGGATATGAACTGTAGATTGAAACTGAAGAAACTGCAAAAAGGTGGGAATTAAGGAGATGGGACTTGGATAAACTGAAAGAACCAGAGGTTGTAGAGAGTTTCAGGGAGAGCATAGGGGAACAATTGACAGGAATGGAGGAAAGAAATACAGTAGAAGAAGAATGGGTAGCTCTGAGGGATGAAGTAGTGAAGGCAGCAGTGGATCAAGTAGGTAAAAAGACGAGGGCTAATGGAAATCCTTGGGTAACAGAAGAAATATTGAATTTAATTGATGAAAGGAGAAAATATAAAAATGCAGTAAATGAAGCAGGCAAAAAGGAATACAAACGTCTCAAAAATGATATTGACAGGAAGTGCAAAATGTTTAAGCAGCGATGGCTAGAGTACAAATGTAAGGATGTAGAGGCTTGTCTCACTAGGGGTAAGATAGATACTGCCTACAGGAAAATTAAAGAGGCCTTTGGAGAGAAGAGAACCACTTGTATGAATATCAAGAGCTCAGATAGCAAACCAGTTCTAAGCAAAGAAAGGAAGGCAGATAGGTGGAAGGAGTATATAGAGGGTTTATACAAGTGTATACAAGGGCGATGTACTTGAGGACAATATTATGGAAATGGAAGAGGATGTAGATGAAGATGAAATGGGAGATATGATACTGCGTGAAGAGTTTGACAGAGCACTGAAAGACCTGAGTCGAAACAAGGCCCTGGGAGTAGACAACATTCCATTAGAACTACTGATGGCCTTGGGAGAGCCAGTCATGACCAGACTCTACCATCTGGTGAGCAAGATGTATGAAACAGGCGAAATACCCACAGAATTCAAGAAGAATATAATAATTCCAATCCCAAAGAAAGCAGGTGTTGACAGATGTGAAAATTACAGAACTATCAGTTTAGTAAGTCACAGCTGCATAATACTAACGCGAATTCTTTACAGACGAATGGATAAACTGGTAGAAGCGGACCTCGGGGACGATCAGTTTGGATTCCGTAGAAATGTTGGAACACGTGAGGCAATACTAACCTTACGACTTATCTTAGATGAAAGATTAAGAAAAGGCAAACCTACGTTTCTAGCATTTGTATACATAGAGAAAGCTTTTGAAAGTGTTTACTGGAATACTCTCTTTCAAATTCTGAAGGTGGCAAGGGTAAAATACAGGGAGCGAAAGGCTATTTACAATTTGTTCAGAAACCAGATGGCAGTTATAAGAGTCGAGGGGCATGAAAGGGAAGCAGTGGTTGGGAAAGGAGTGAGACAGGGTTGTAGCCTGTCCCGAATGTTATTCAATCTGTATATTGAGCAAGCAGTAAAGGAAACAAAAGAAAAATTCGGAGTAGGTATTAAAATTCATGGAGAAGAAGTAAAAACTTTGAGGTTTGCCGATGACATTGTAATTCTGCCAGAGACAGCAAAGGACTTGGAAGAGCAGTTGAACGGAATGGACAGTGTCTTGAAAGGAGGATATAAGATGAACATCAACAAAAGCAAAACAAGGATAATGGAATGTAGTCAAATTAAATCGGGTGATGCTGAGGGGATTAGATTAGGAAATGAGACACTTAAAGTAGTAAAGGAGTTTTGCTATTTAGGGAGTAAAATAACTGGTGATGGTCGAAGTAGAGAGGATATAAAATGTAGACTGGCAATGGCAAGGAAATCGTTTCCGAAGAAGAGAAATTTGTTAACATCGAGTATAGATTTAAGTGTCAGGAAGTCGTTTCTGAAAGTATTTGTATGGAGTGTAGCCATGTATGGAAGTGAAACATGGACGATAACCAGTTTGGACAAGAAGAGAATAGAAGCTTTCGAAATGTGGTGCTACAGAAGATTGCTGAAGATATGGTGGGTAGATCACGTAACTAATGAGGAGGTACTGAATAGGATTGGGGAGAAGAAAAGTTTGTGGCACAACTTGACTAGAAGAAGGGATCGGCTGGTAGGACATGTTTTGAGGCATCAAGGGATCACAAATTTAGCATTGGAGGGCAGCGTGGAGGGTAAAAATCGTAGAGGGAGACCAAGAGATCAGTACACTAAGCAGATTCAGAAGGATGTAGGTTGCAGTAGGTACTGGGAGATGAAGAAGCTTGCACAGGATAGAGTAGCATGGAGAGCTGCATCAAACCAGTCTCAGGACTGAAGACCACAACAACAACAATCCTTTGGATGAATTGACAACCAAGAGATAAAGAACAGAACTTAACTTGTGTGATATTAGTTTTAGAAAAGTAGGTGCTTCAGTTGTAAGGAGTGTGTCAGAACTCTCCATTACATTGATTAAATATTACATTGAGTATCGAAAACAATATAGCCAACTTAAGGCTATTCTTTGCATTGTGTAAGACTGGAAATAAATAATAACTCATATATTGATAATAACAATCTGAGGGCGAAACATGCAAGCGCAATTATAAGCATTGTTGTGAGACAAGGTCTGCCTGCAAGAGTAAAATTTCAATAGTGTTGGTCGAGAGCTCGGTGATGGCTCACGTCGGTGATGGCAGATCTTACCACACTCAAGGCCTGATTTCATTTATATCGCCAGGAGAAATATGTATCGTTTAACTATGCTTGAAGATGGAATTCAAGGTAAAATTCGCAAGCGCAGCGTAAAGTGCAATTGCAAGGTTACTCCGAGTTTTCAATAATCCCATGTTTTGCTTATCAGTTAAAGAAGCCTCCGTATCCTCCAAATAATAATAAATTTTTCTCCGCATCTAATTCATAAACACGCTGTGGTTATTAAATGTTAATGTAACTTTGAAACTGAAATAATTTGTTAATCTGGCACTCAGCCATTACTGATACTCATACGGTCATTGTCAGGCATTTCGCAATTATCAATACTTGCCAAACTATTATTGGTCATGATGATTTCTGAAGTTTTTAAATAGACTTAATACATGAAATCCTTTCTTACGAGTTATTTAGTAGTTAACAGGACCTAAGCATACTCCTTTTTATTAAATTCATTCTTAGTAACAAAAAACTTTAGCCGCTCCTGCTGCATGCTGCTGCAAATTGCTGTAAACCACATGGAAATAGGCAGTCATCTAAACAGGTGAGTACGAAACCTAGGGCCAAAACAGGAACACTGACACGCCACAACATATCATGTACTCTAATCCAGTAAATTCCGTTGCACAAGTCAGATTCTGTATCTCTTGTAAATTCTCATTCAAATACGCAGTCAGATAGCTTAGGTATTCATTGTTACAGGTTCAAATGGTTCAGATGGCTCTGAGCACTATGCGACTTAACTTCTGAGGTCATCAGTCGCCTAGAACTTAGAACTAATTAAACCTAACTAACCTAAGGGCATCACACACATCCATGCCCGAGGCTGGATTCGAATCTGTGACCTTAGCGGTCGCTCGGTTCCAGACTGTAGCGCCTAGAACCGCACGGCCACTCAGGCCAGCTTACAGGTTCATTTGTTCCTGTAGTCTCAGTTAGTTTTAAGTTTATGATGTAGCGATCTGTTGAGGGCTTAAATGACAATGAAACTGACACTCACACAACAAGCACACAGTGTTATTCAGGTTAGATTCCGATTACTGAAAGAGCCGGTTGCTTATCGAGTCCAATTTCACAGACGAACATAGCCTTTATTTGTTGTTGGTAAGTTACACAGAGCAGTTGCGGTCGTTTCTCATGACAATAGTCCCCAACTTGGGGCTTCTGGCCAGAATAATTTATGATACCTGTAACATATACCTGTTGGCGCTGAAGACCTTGCGGTCGTTCGGCCATACAAACCTCTCCATCCATAAACCTGTTAGCACCAGGCGTAGACAAGAAGCCACCGCGCTTAATTAAGTTGCTTAGTAATGGCAACAATCCCATGCTGTCTCTCTCTCTCTCTCTCTCTCCCTCTCTCTCTCCACACACACACACACACACACACACACACACACACACACACACCATTTGAAATGAAACTCACCTAGAAGTATTAAAATTACCCCTTGGCATTAAACTCCACAAGCTCACTTAATTTTAACCTTTTACTTTAGCAGTCAGTGCATTAAGAAGTAGGTGATTACTCCATCTCAAAACAACTAAACAAACCAACAGTCTGAATGACTTCCAGACACTTTTAGTAAGATGTAACTATTTGACCACTGCAGCAAGAGCACCTACCTTTCTACATCTACATCTACATTTATAATCCGCAAGCCACTCAACGGTGTGTGGCGGAGGGCAGTTTACGTGCCACTGTCATTTCCTCCCTTTCCTGTTCCAGTCGCGTATGGTTCGCGGGAAGAACGACTGTCTGAAAGCCTCCGTACGCGCTCTAATCTCTCTAATTTTACATTCGTGATCTCTTCGGGAGGTATAAGTAGGGGGAAGCAATATATTCGATACCTCATCCAGAAACGCATCCTCTCGAAACCTGGCGAGCAAGCTACACCGCGATGCAGAGCGCCTCTCTTGCAGAGTCTGCCACTTGAGTTTGTTAAACATCCCCGTAACGCTATCACGGTTACCAAATAACCCTGTGACGAAACGCGCCGCTCTTCTTTGGATCTTCTATATCTCCTCCGTCAACCCGATCTGGTACGGATCCCACACTGATGAGCAATACTCAAGTATAGGTCGAACGAGTGTTTTGTAAGCCATCTCCTTTGTTGATGGACTACATTTTCTAAGGACTCCCCCAATGAATCTCAACCTGGTACCCGCCTTGACAACAATTAATTTTATATGATCATTCGACTTCAAATCGTTCCGCACGCATACTCCCAGATATTTTACAGAAGTAACTGCTACCAGTGTTTATTCCGCTATCATGTAATCATACAATAAAGGATCCTTCTTTCTATGTACTCGCAATACATTAGATTTGTCTATGTTAAGGGTCAGTTGCCACTCCCTGCACCAAGTGCCTATCCGCTGCAGATCTTCCTGCATTTCGCTACAATTTTCTAATGCTGCAACTTCTCTGTATACTACAGCATCATCCGCGAAAAGCCGCATGGGACTTCAGACACTATCTACTAGGTCGTTTATATATATTGTGAAAATTCTGGATCAAGTGCATTGTAAACAGCTTAAACCAGTTACTCGTATTCCAGACGCACTCAGCAAGCCCACAGCTCGTTTACAAACACCTCCTCGGTTTACGAGAAGTAACAGTGTCAGCGCATTTAACCATACTAGAATTATAAACAATTCAGTGAACATCCTCGCAACTAATCTTTATGTAACAGCTGAGCACAAGGAACTCCCATCTAAAATATGGTAAAACAATAACAACAGCACATGATGGCTCTTTACCGTACTAAATTACGGCCAACTAGAGTTAAGACATTTCTTAGCTGGCGGAAGAAACTTGAACAGTAAAACTAATAGAAGGTCACTTAGACCATCCAGCCGTTTCATAATATATACGCCCAGCAGTGCAATGCGGTCATTATAGCGTAACTGTACTCGTACTTCTGCTGTAACCAGGCTGTGGGACACACTAATGCTTTAAACAGCTGCGTAGTCACCAAACCAACCCGACTAACAAACGGTCATCGCTGTTTGTGAGTGCCGGTGCAAACTGGTCCCTCAGACTCACAATACTCTCTGCGGGCTCGTCCTCAGCTGCCACGCCGGCTCCGCGCAATGGTAGCGGGCAGTAAACGCGCCCCTCACTGCACTGCTCTCTCACCCTGCCAGCAAGCCTCGTGACCTACGACCTCGGGAAGTGTCCTCACACCTCCGCGGAACCAAACTTGAAGGACTGGAGAGCAACCGACACGCCGCGCGCGCTTAAATGGTCTTCCAGTCGAGACCCTCTGACCAACGTCTCTAATCGGAAGACCAAACCATGGACGACCATTAGTAACCAGATAGCGACGCCAGCACTCGCCTCTCAGGCACCACATATGCACACACAAGTCACCTAATTCCCATAAATCCCGGGGAGGGAAGGGATGGGCTCTGACTGCACATCCCAGATGTGTTCTATCGTGTTCAGGGCTGGCGAGTTGGGGGCCAGCGCATCAACTGGGACTCGCCACTGCTTCCTTCGAACCGTTCCATCACACACCTGCCCTTGTGACAAAGCGCATTATCTTGCTAAAAAGTCCCACTGCTGCCAGCAGACCTGTTTGTCATGAAGGGGCGTACGTGGCCTGCAACCAGTATACTACACTTCTTGGCCGTCATGGTGCCTTGCCCGAGCTCCACTGGAATCAAGGAAGCCCACGTGAATGTTCTACATAGCTTCATGGAGCCGCCACCAATTTGTCTCCATCCCTCAGAACAGGTGTCAAGGATCTCTAATCCGGGAAGACGACGCATTCGCTTCCTCCCATCGGCATAGTGAAGAAGGTATCGAGATTCATCCGACCATGGAACGCTCTGTCCGTGTGCCGATGGTCTAGTGCCCATTTGATTCGTAGTTACCAATTTCGTGGTGTCAACATTGACACAAGCGTGGGTCGTCGGCCGCGGAGGCCCATCGTTAGAAGTGTTGGTTGCACTGTGTGTTCTGACACACTTTTACTTTGCCCGTCATTATAGTCTGATAGTTCAGCTATGGGTCGGCGCCTGTCCTGTTTTACCAGTCCAACCAGACTACGACGTCCGACATCTGTAATGAGGGGTGGCCACCCACCCCCACAACTTTGGACGTGGTTTCGCTTTGGTTTCGTCATGAACTGAAGGCACTCATCGGAAAACCAACAAGTCGTGCAGTTTGCGAAATGCTCGTGCCGAGCCTCCGGGCCATCACAATCTGACCCAGTCCAACTCACATAGATCGAGCGCCTTCTCCATTCCACGCACGGACAGCCCCCTATTATTTCTGCAAGCACTGTGCGTGTGTCTGACTAACTATCTTTCCTCGCCAGGTGATGCTTCTATCGTCTGGACGGGTTTACATCGATAGTAGATCGGTGGCCACAATATTCTGGCTGATCAGTGTAACTGTGTTCAGCTTTTCCTCAGTTAAGTATGTAAGACTGTTTCTACAGTTTATAACGTCTTTTCTTCAATATCTGAAAGCTGCAAGACGCGATGTATTGAAAACGCTTGTATCATTTTCTTTTGACGAATTTCGAACCTGCATCTTCGTGATTTCCTTACACAAAATTACATTGTTACGTTTATAGCTAAACATTCTTGACTTCTTGCTATACGTCGTCGTACAGTACAATATATATATATATATATATTAACTAGCTGACCCGACACACTTCGTCCTGTCAAAAAGATTTGTAATATGGCAGTTTTTTTGCCTACGTATTTAAAAAAATTCTCCTGAACAGAACCGTCACCCTGGTGATAGGGCGTTGTGAATAAAAAATAATTAAATAAAACATATATAAGGATTTAAAAGTAAGTAATCGCTTTATTGTTAATCATGTGAATCATAATTATTATTATTATCATTGTAGTGCTTTGTGGTATACGATGTTTTTTGTTTGATTACCTGGCGCATAGATAAACAAATCTGATGGTTTTCCAACACGGGAACAGGCAACATACAATTGACCATGTGAGAAACATGGGTTTTCTAGATTAATACCACAAACACTTAATGATTGCCCCTGGGACTTGTTTATAGTCATAGCAAAAGCAAGCCGCACTGGAAACTGTAGTCGTTTAAACTCAAATGGCACATCAGTCGGAATCATTGGGATGCGCGGTATGAGAACATCTTCTCCTTTATACTTTCCTTTGAGTATAGTTGCTTCTATCACATTGTTTAGTAATTTTTTTATCGCTAACCGTGTACCGTTGCAAAGACGCGGTTGGTTGATATTTCGCAACATTATAACCACCGATCCAACCATTAATTGAAGATTGTGAGGTGGCAATCCTGGCAAATCCAGCGAGTTTAAAAATTCCGGTGGATAGTTGACTACATCATCTTGATTAGTAGCCGAATCAACTGATTTATATATCCTCAATTCGCCTGTAATTTGTTCTTGAATTTTGAAATTTAATTCATTTACATCTATGTTTTTTGCAGCCAGTATAGCTCGTTCGCTCAACCAATCATGGTTTCTGTAATTTTGAGAAACATCTGGAAACACCTTCTGAATAAGTTCATCTTTTGATCGAGTTAACTGACAAAAACTTTGAGGAAAGTTAATGCAGCCAGTCAACATGTCTATAGGAAATTTGCCATTACCAATGTCAATGAGTTGTTTAGAGAATATGTTTCCAGATTGGTCATTTCGCAACTCGACACGCATATTCTTGCTTAAATGAAGTACTTTGACATGTTTCCACAAATTGGAGGACTTTAGACATGCATTGAGTTCATCAGCTGGCGTTGATCGTGGAATCACTGGCAATGTTTGACGAAAATCTCCTGCTAATAAAATCATTGCACCACCAAATCGGTTATTATTGCTCCGTAGATCTCTTAAGGTTCTGTCTAAAGCCTCCAAAGATTTTTTATGTGCCATCGTGCATTCATCCCAAACAATCAATTTACATTGCTGCAAAACCTTTGCCATTGCAGAGTTCTTCGAAACGTTGCAGGTTGGAGTTTCATTGCTTTGCATATTTAATGGCAATTTTAGTGCTGCATGGGCTGTTCGACCACCTTCAAGCAAAGTTGCTGCGATTCCCGACGAAGCGAGTGCAAGTGCAATTTTATTTTGTGAGCGAATTGTTGCTAATATTAATGAAATCAAAAAAGTTTTTCCTGTACCACCAGGTGCATCTAAGAAGTAAATCCCTCCAGTTTCATCATTTGTTACTTTCATAAGAGTTTCAAATACATACTTCTGTTGTTCAGTTAACAGTGGAAGATTTGTTTGAATTAATTCTTTCAAAGCATTGAGATCATACAGTTTTTCTCGATGCAACTCTTGGTTAAAAGCGTCATGCATTGGACGATTGGGCGCGGTCAGGCCTAATTGAATTAATAGTTTGTTTGACATTATCAAGCACATGTCCTCAATTGAAATCAATGCTTCATTGTAAATTTCTTCACTGATTTGTATATTTGGATTTCCCATTCTATTCCGTATTTGATACAAAATATCATCACACATATAATCTTTGTACTTGATCCACAAATCAATTGGGTTTGATGGGAAGCATGTAGATATGATTATAGAAAACAATGTTCGTATTTGATGAGCGTGTGATGATATTACAGCATCATTGAGAGTTTGCTCCCAATGAGCGTCATTTTCAAGCAATTGCAAACGTTGACAGGCTTCTCTGTAGGATCCACACAATTCACCATGAACAGTTCGTAACTGTTGGAATGATGTTGGGCCACGTACATTGACTAATAGCAGTCGTAAATAGAAACATTCATCATTGCTTGGATGTACTGAATAAATCCGGCCAATCGCATCGGTGGAATATACATCTGTATATCCTGGAACTGGTTTTCCTTGTTTCCGTCGTATAAATCTCCTTGAGGATTGATTCCAGGTATAATATTTTGGCATTTCAGAATATAGCAATGTTTGTGCGAAATGATCGTTTTGGCATGTCTCAAAAAAACTGGTTAATGTAGTAGATGGTGGCTGAGCAGCTCTTTGTACTGCGTTCTGTGCTGTAAAATACACTCTTTGTCCATTTTCTAAATGCACAGCTAAGTGAACAACAGAAGGGTGTCTCTCATGAATAGGAAAAGAAAATATTCGCCAAACTGCTTCATTACTACTGACATAGCGGCCCATTTGGTATTGGGTAACTTCATCATTGGAATTCTCTGCACCAATTCCAATCACAGCCATATCACTCCCTTTGGTTACATATTTGCAAATGTATTTAATAGATTTCACTGAATGGCAAGATTCAACGTTGATGTGTGCTTTGAATGTCTTAGATAAAATGGGTGAATATGGAACAATCCAACGATTATCTATTTCAATATCTTGTTGATTTAATTTGACAATTGTTGATTTTCCATTGTCTGCTGTCGATCTGCGACGATACAATGGATAACCGTCATTACCAGTAATTGTTTCCGATATTAATGTCCGTGGATATCGTTTTGAACATTTACCATCCATCATACACGGTGAATTTTGATTAAGAGTTCCACAGGGACCATGTATCATGTTTTTGATAACTACCTCATGCAATCCAGGATCTACTTGTACATTAGGGATTTCAGCTGATATCACTGCATCAACTTCATTTGGCCTTATCTTTTCAACCAACCAAATCAAAATGTGTGCATGTGGCAATCCTCGTTTCTGCCACTCCACAGAATACATCCAGCAGCGTGTCTCACCAAACACATTATGTTTTACGATGAAATCCATTAAAGATTTCAACTTTTGTCTAAAGACTCTGGCTGTAATATCATGACGATCAATGGGTGATTGCCCAGGGAATAACTCCTGCTTGATTTCTATCCATTGCGGATTGCATGTAAATGTGATGAACAAATCTGCTGTACCATAATGACGAACATACGACATGGCATCTTGAGCATATTCGTGCATATGCCGAGGGCTTCCGATGTATGTTGCTGGAAGAATAGTCATCCGACCGACATTCTGTGCATTTCCATCAGTATTAATCGCATCTCAAAGGTGAATATACTCTTCAGATCGGAGTTTGGTTTGATTCAACCTGATGAATGTTAATCTCTCCGTTTCAATTTTTACATACATGTCAACAACATATTTGTGATATAATCGCCGACATTTCAATATGTGATTTTCTTCATTTTCCCGAATCATTAGGCGGTATGAATAATAGTTCATTGAACTGACTTTTTTGTTGGTTTCAGAACCTGTAAATAGATTTTCTTTTAATAACATTCAAATATAAAATTAAAATACATAATATAATGACTGAGATATTATCGCCATAGCTAAATTAATATTTTAGTTACCTGTAATGGGATTTATCATTTTTATTGAGAAATCGTAGCCATCTTCACCTTGCCAAAATGTAATGGGATATTGCAGTGCATCATATGAGCGGTGTGTTTCCTTTATACGTTGTAATTGATCATTCCGACGATGTAAAACAATATCACGGGATTCCAAGTTTTCTCCAACTACAACGATAGCAACTTCATCAATAGTTGGTGCATTAAAACGTCTTGTATGTTGACCTGCAGGTGTTTTATCAGCTCTGATTACAATTTTGTGATTATCGGATGGCATCAGATCCAATTGATTGTGTTGATGAAATAAAGTTTGTAATTGTTCTACAATACACCTCTTTACTAAATTGTTATGTGCACAACGCAGATCAATTTCTTGTGGTGAATTGCCCATAAAATAAATTTGCAGGAATTTGTTGTCGCTATCTGACACTGGTAACAGTGAACCTGGTCTGTGATATATTTGCCCTTGTATCTGTAAATAAAATAAAATATTATGGTGTGGTATAAATTAATGGATTGTCGGTGATCATCTATAATATAAAAATGAATCGCAAAATGTGTTGGTAAGCGCATAACTCAACAACGCCTCGACCAATTTGGCCAAATCTTTTTTTAAAATGTTCGTTGAAGTTCAAGGATGGTTTTTATGGCGAGAAAAATTAGAATTATTGCTGGAAAAACCCTAAAAATAGCCCTTTTCTTTTTCCTATACAAATGATTTGTAACTAAAACGTAGTCAATTTGAGCTTTATTGCTATGGTATAAAGTTCATATTAAAATGAATCGCAAAATGTGTTGGTAAGCACATAACTCAACAACCCCTCGACCAATTTGGCCAAATCTTTTTTTAAAATGTTCGTTGAAGTTCAAGGATGGTTTTTACGGCGAGAAAAATTAGAATTATTGCTGGAAAAACCCTAAAAATAGCCCTTTTCTTTTTCCTATACAAATGATTTGTAACTAAAACGTAGTCAATTTGAGCTTTATTGCTATGGTATAAAGTTCATATTAAATTACAAGCACTCACTGTTGTCTAAGCAATGTAGGTGTGTTCCTAACGTCAAAGATCATATCTATCAAAACAATGTGCGTGTGTGCGTTGGAGCACAGAATACATAGTTGGAGAAGTTTAATGTCGCATTCCGAAACTCGCGTTTCTTTTGTATTACTTTCGGCACGCGAGATAAAATGCATCAGGTTCCACGTCATTACATCAGTCAAACAAAAATCGTGTTACAATTCGTACGGCTTAAAAGGATTTGACTTCAAGTCATATAAAATTTTAAAAAAAAAAGTTGTCTGTGACCTAATCTACTGAGTTTGCTTTTGTCAACTGATACACGAAACAAATTCGTGTTTTGTGCAGAGTGTTTACTTAGTTAGTGTTTGTTTAGTTCGTGATTAGTGAAAAACTAATTTATATTTGATATGCCTCCTATAAGATGAAGCAATTTAGGTAGAAGATCCAGAAATGCTACAAACCAAGCTAATTACCGATCTAATCGTACGGCACAAGAACGTGACGACGGAAATGAACGTGAAAGAATTCGGATATCACAAACGCGTGAAGCGCGAGCGCGACATTCAACTAATAATTGCGCAAGTTTGAATCGAGCTGCTTTCAGTTACGATGTGTCAATTGACTACAGTAACTACCAATGTGTTGTTATTGGTTCTATGAACTCGGTTTGCTCACACTGTAAGGCATTAAAATACAAAAACGAAGCCAATGGATTGTGTTGCGCAAATGGTAAAGTGAAATTGATACCATTGGACCCACCACCAGAACCATTGTACTCATTGGTTTCAGGAATAGGAACAGATTCTATACACTTTTTGACACATATCCAACAATATAACAATTGCTTTCAAATGACTTCATTTGGGGCAACAAATGTAGTTCGGGAAAATTTTATGCCAACTTTCAAGGTATGTATTATAGCAGTTACTCATAATTATTTTAGCGAACAAAATTTTCTGTCACAAAAGTTAAGATGTGTCACTAATCTTCAATTTCTTAATCACTTATATATCACTTAGTCATCATATTATATGGTGATTCAGTTTCAGTGACACTTTTATTATATTTTATATTTGATAGATATTAGTTCAAACTAAATATATACTTTTTAAGATCAAATATTATTTAAGTATGATCACTGACAATCCATTAATTTATACCACACCATAATATTTTATTTTATTTACAGATACAAGGGCAAATATATCACAGAGCAGGTTCACTGTTACCAGTGTCAGATAGCGACAACAAATTCCTGCAAATTTATTTTATGGGCAATTCACCACAAGAAATTGATCTGCGTTGTGCACATAACAATTTAGTAAAGAGGTGTATTGTAGAACAATTACAAACTTTATTTCATCAACACAATCAATTGGATCTGATGCCATCCGATAATCACAAAATTGTAATCAGAGCTGATAAAACACCTGCAGGTCAACATACAAGACGTTTTAATGCACCAACTATTGATGAAGTTGCTATCGTTGTAGTTGGAGAAAACTTGGAATCCCGTGATATTGTTTTACATCGTCGGAATGATCAATTACAACGTATAAAGGAAACACACCGCTCATATGATGCACTGCAATATCCCATTATATTTTGGCAAGGTGAAGATGGCTACGATTTCTCAATAAAAATGATAAATCCCATTACAGGTAACTAAAATATTAATTTAGCTATGGCGATAATATCTCAGTCATTATATTATGTATTTTAATTTTATATTTGAATTTTATTAAAAGAAAATCTATTTACAGGTTCTGAAACCAACAAAAAAGTCAGTTCAATGAACTATTATTCATACCGCCTAATGATTCGGGAAAATGAAGAAAATCACATATTGAAATGTCGGCGATTATATCACAAATATGTTGTTGACATGTATGTAAAAATTGAAACGGAGAGATTAACATTCATCAGGTTGAATCAAACCAAACTCCGATCTGAAGAGTATATTCACCTTTGAGATGCGATTAATACTGATGGAAATGCACAGAATGTCGGTCGGATGACTATTCTTCCAGCAACATACATCGGAAGCCCTCGGCATATGCACGAATATGCTCAAGATGCCATGTCGTATGTTCGTCATTATGGTACAGCAGATTTGTTCATCACATTTACATGCAATCCGCAATGGATAGAAATCAAGCAGGAGTTATTCCCTGGGCAATCACCCATTGATCGTCATGATATTACAGCCAGAGTCTTTAGACAAAAGTTGAAATCTTTAATGGATTTCATCGTAAAACATAATGTGTTTGGTGAGACACGCTGCTGGATGTATTCTGTGGAGTGGCAGAAACGAGGATTGCCACATGCACACATTTTGATTTGGTTGGTTGAAAAGATAAGGCCAAATGAAGTTGATGCAGTGATATCAGCTGAAATCCCTAATGTACAAGTAGATCCTGGATTGCATGAGGTAGTTATCAAAAACATGATACATGGTCCCTGTGGAACTCTTAATCAAAATTCACCGTGTATGATGGATGGTAAATGTTCAAAACGATATCCACGGACATTAATATCGGAAACAATTACTGGTAATGACGGTTATCCATTGTATCGTCGCAGATCGACAGCAGACAATGGAAAATCAACAATTGTCAAATTAAATCAACAAGATATTGAAATAGATAATCGTTGGATTGTTCCATATTCACCCATTTTATCTAAGACATTCAAAGCACACATCAACGTTGAATCTTGCCATTCAGTGAAATCTATTAAATACATTTGCAAATATGTAACCAAAGGGAGTGATATGGCTGTGATTGGAATTGGTGCAGAGAATTCCAATGATGAAGTTACCCAATACCAAATGGGCCGCTATGTCAGTAGTAATGAAGCAGTTTGGCGAATATTTTCTTTTCCTATTCATGAGAGACACCCTTCTGTTGTTCACTTAGCTGTGCATTTAGAAAATGGACAAAGAGTGTATTTTACAGCACAGAACGCAGTACAAAGAGCTGCTCAGCCACCATCTACTACATTAACCAGTTTTTTTGAGACATGCCAAAACGATCATTTCGCACAAACATTGCTATATTCTGAAATGCCAAAATATTATACCTGGAATCAATCCTCAAGGAGATTTATACGACGGAAACAAGGAAAACCAGTTCCAGGATATACAGATGTATATTCCACCGATGCGATTGGCCGGATTTATTCAGTACATCCAAGCAATGATGAATGTTTCTATTTACGACTGCTATTAGTCAATGTACGTGGCCCAACATCATTCCAACAGTTACGAACTGTTCATGGTGAATTGTGTGGATCCTACAGAGAAGCCTGTCAACGTTTGCAATTGCTTGAAAATGACGCTCATTGGGAGCAAACTCTCAATGATGCTGTAATATCATCACACGCTCATCAAATACGAACATTGTTTTCTATAATCATATCTACATGCTTCCCATCAAACCCAATTGATTTGTGGATCAAGTACAAAGATTATATGTGTGATGATATTTTGTATCAAATACGGAATAGAATGGGAAATCCAAATATACAAATCAGTGAAGAAATTTACAATGAAGCATTGATTTCAATTGAGGACATGTGCTTGATAATGTCAAACAAACTATTAATTCAATTAGGCCTGACCGCGCCCAATCGTCCAATGCATGACGCTTTTAACCAAGAGTTGCATCGAGAAAAACTGTATGATCTCAATGCTTTGAAAGAATTAATTCAAACAAATCTTCCACTGTTAACTGAACAACAGAAGTATGTATTTGAAACTCTTATGAAAGTAACAAATGATGAAACTGGAGGGATTTACCTCTTAGATGCACCTGGTGGTACAGGAAAAACTTTTTTGATTTCATTAATATTAGCAACAATTCGCTCACAAAATAAAATTGCACTTGCACTCGCTTCGTCGGGAATCGCAGCAACTTTGCTTGAAGGTGGTCGAACAGCCCATGCAGCACTAAAATTGCCATTAAATATGCAAAGCAATGAAACTCCAACCTGCAACGTTTCGAAGAACTCTGCAATGGCAAAGGTTTTGCAGCAATGTAAATTGATTGTTTGGGATGAATGCACGATGGCACATAAAAAATCTTTGGAGGCTTTAGACAGAACCTTAAAAGATCTACGGAGCAATAATAACCGATTTGGTGGTGCAATGATTTTATTAGCAGGAGATTTTCGTCAAACATTGCCAGTGATTCCACGATCAACGCCAGCTGATGAACTCAATGCATGTCTAAAGTCCTCCAATTTGTGGAAACATGTCAAAGTACTTCATTTAAGCAAGAATATGCGTGTCGAGTTGCGAAATGACCAATCTGGAAACATATTCTCTAAACAACTCATTGACATTGGTAATGGCAAATTTCCTATAGACATGTTGACTGGCTGCATTAACTTTCCTCAAAGTTTTTGTCAGTTAACTCGATCAAAAGATGAACTTATTCAGAAGGTGTTTCCAGATGTTTCTCAAAATTACAGAAACCATGATTGGTTGAGCGAACGAGCTATACTGGCTGCAAAAAACATAGATGTAAATGAATTAAATTTCAAAATTCAAGAACAAATTACAGGCGAATTGAGGATATATAAATCAGTTGATTCGGCTACTAATCAAGATGATGTAGTCAACTATCCACCGGAATTTTTAAACTCGCTGGATTTGCCAGGATTGCCACCTCACAATCTTCAATTAATGGTTGGATCGGTGGTTATAATGTTGCGAAATATCAACCAACCGCGTCTTTGCAACGGTACACGGTTAGCGATAAAAAAATTACTAAACAATGTGATAGAAGCAACTATACTCAAAGGAAAGTATAAAGGAGAAGATGTTCTCATACCGCGCATCCCAATGATTCCGACTGATGTGCCATTTGAGTTTAAACGACTACAGTTTCCAGTGCGGCTTGCTTTTGCTATGACTATAAACAAGTCCCAGGGGCAATCATTAAGTGTTTGTGGTATTAATCTAGAAAACCCATGTTTCTCACATGGTCAATTGTATGTTGCCTGTTCCCATGTTGGAAAACCATCAGATTTGTTTATCTATGTGCCAGGTAATCAAACAAAAAACATTGTATACCACAAAGCACTACAATGATAATAATAATAATTATGATTCACATGATTAACAATAAAGCGATTACTTACTTTTAAATCCTTATATATGTTTTATTTAATTATTTTTTATTCACAACGCCCTATCACCAGGGTGACGGTTCTGTTCAGGAGAATTTTTTTAAATACGTAGGCAAAAAAACTGCCATATTACAAATCTTTTTGACAGGACGAAGTCTGTCGGGTCAGCTAGTACTTAAATAATATTTGATCTTAAAAAGTATATATTTAGTTTGAACTAATATCTATCAAATATAAAATATAATAAAAGTGTCACTGAAACTGAATCACCATATAATATGATGATTAAGTGATATATAAGTGATTAAGAAATTGAAGATTAGTGACACATCTTAACTTTTGTGACAGAAAATTTTGTTCGCTAAAATAATTATGAGTAACTGCTATAATACATACCTTGAAAGTTGGCATAAAATTTTCCCGAACTACATTTGTTGCCCCAAATGAAGTCATTTGAAAGCAATTGTTATATTGTTGGATATGTGTCAAAAAGTGTATAGAATCTGTTCCTATTCCTGAAACCAATGAGTACAATGGTTCTGGTGGTGTGTCCAATGGTATCAATTTCACTTTACCATTTGCTCAACACAATCCATTGGCTTCGTTTTTGTATTTTAATGCCTTACAGTGTGAGCAAACCGAGTTCATAGAACCAATAACAACACATTGGTAGTTACTGTAGTCAATTGACACATCGTAACTGAAAGCAGCTCGATTCAAACTTGCGCGATTATTAGTTGAATGTCGCGCTCGCGCTTCACGCGTTTGTGATATCCGAATTCTTTCACGTTCATTTCCGTCGTCACGTTCTTGTGCCGTACGATCAGATCGGTAATTAGCTTGGTTTGTAGCATTTCTGGTTCTTCTACCTAAATTGCTTCGTCTTATAGGAGGCATATCAAATATAAATTAGTTTTTCACTAATCACGAACTAAACAAACACTAACTAAGTAAACACTCTGCACAAAACACGAATTTGTTTCGTGTATCAGTTGACAAAAGCAAACTCAGTAGATTAGGTCACAGACAACTTTTTTTTTTTTTTTAATTTTATGTGACTTGAAGTCAAATCCTTTTAAGCCGTACGAATTGTAACGCGATTTTTGTTTGACTGATGTAATGACGTGGAAACTGATGCATTTTATCTCGCGTGCCGAAAGTAATACAAAAGAAACGCGAGTTTCGGAACGCGACCTTAAACTTCTCCAACTATGTATTCTGTGCTCCAACGCACACACGCACATTGTTTTGATAGATATGATCTTTGACGTTAGGAACTTTATACCATAGCAATAAAGCTCAAATTGACTACGTTTTAGTTACAAATCATTTGTATAGGAAAAAGAAAAGGGCTATTTTTAGGGTTTTTCCAGCAATAATTCTAATTTTTCTCGCCGTAAAAACCATCCTTGAACTTCAACGAACATTTTAAAAAAAGATTTGGCCAAATTGGTCGAGGGGTTGTTGAGTTATGCGCTTACCAACACATTTTGTGATTCATTTTAATATGAACTTTATACCATAGCAATAAAGCTCAAATTGACTACGTTTTAGTTACAAATCATTTGTATAGGAAAAAGAAAAGGGCTATTTTTAGGGTTTTTCCAGCAATAATTCTAATTTTTCTCGCCGTAAAAACCATCCTTGAACTTCAACGAACATTTTAAAAAAAGATTTGGCCAAATTGGTCGAGGCGTTGTTGAGTTATGCGCTTACCAACACATTTTGCGATTCATTTTTATATTATAGATTTATCAGGTGAAATTTTCTTTTGTCAGAGCATGATTCTTTCTCTCAGGGATATTATCTTTTCTCATCACTTTTACTTACGTGCATAAGTAAATATGAAACGGGTTCTTGAAGGGCCGCTGTTATTCGTGTACCAACTTTAGATTTTGGACGTGATGAGTAAATTATAGTTGCCGTTAACTGAAATGAATGTAATTTTGTTAATTTCTATTTACTGACTGCAAAGCAAGGCTCGAGAAAATTTCGATTGTTGCCGTGGAGCGGCCAAGATAAAACTAACTGAACTCATGGAATCTGTATAATTTAAAAAATGAACTTTAACGTAAATTAATTATCTGTTGCAATTTAAAAAGGTTCTTACATCGAAATCTCTCGCATTTACAGTTACTGTTAACACTTTGAAAAATAAATTAATACTTCGGCGCGTAATGGCCGACCAGAGGCTGCATCGGAAGATGACCTTCCCGCAGCGCAAATTACTGAAAAAAAATAATTAGCCGCTGCGACCGTTTGAGGTGACAACTATTACAAAGAAATTCATTTTGTGATAACAATAATTTATTTATTTTTGCAGAATACCGAATAACTTACATAAAATATGTGTAGCCGCTCAATGGCTGCCTTCCGTACCGCGAAAAAAAAAAAAAAAAAAACCAGTGTAAGCACCATAAAGTACGACCTTCCACCTCGGCCGTACAATCGCGTCTCTTTACGACCCTTTTTTATTTTCATAGACATGTTTTAAATGAATATGTTACTTTTAAATTATCGCTGCATATCAGTTGTTTCAACAACATTAACTGTGTCTTTTATACTAATTATGATCATAAAAAGAGATAAGTGTTAGTTCACCCTTAACACTTCACAATATCGTTCACTGTTTACAACCGATAAAAATGTCAATATTTATGTGACGTACCGTCACAAGGAGTAGCTTGAAAACGGTAAACTTTTGTTGATATCGGATCAGATAACGTTCCTAAAAAACCGTTTGCTTCATTTCATACCTACATATTCGAGGCGACATTATGAAAATGTGCACAGTGCGCACCCAATACCGCTTAGTTGCTCTCCTTTTGCAGCGACGGCAGTACGTAATATAGCAATCACAACGAACATGTTCACTTTCACTGCAGCTACGAAATGGTGGTGAACTTCTTTAAATGCTCGGAGCTCCCACCGTTCATACGGCAACTCTCTCCAGTGTTACGCCGCGCTGCGATTGGCCGACAGCTACTTAATAGACGCGGCCTTCGCGCTGAGCCTGCTTCCGCGAACCGAAGGTATCGCTCAGCCGCGAGGTATCTCGGGAATTTGTCGGGGGAATCCTCGCAGATGGCTGGACGTCAGCACTTTTCGCAAGAAAATGGGCGCCGTTAACCGGGATTGCTCTGCAGAGAGAGATAGAGGAGAGGGGGGAGAGGGAGGGGCAGTGGGTAGGGGGGGAGGGAGCAGATGGAGCAAACGGAGGCGTATAATTTCATCTGGGGAGCCGCGACCTGGTGGAAACGGAATTGAGGTGTAGCGCGAAACGGGACGTTTGCCGCCGCGCAGCCCTGAGGCGAAGTTTTGCTGCCCGGGAATGATTCACTCCGGCGCCCGGCCTCTGCAACTCTGTAATTACTTATATAGGCGGAGAGCATTAGCAGGCAGCCGCGAGGCGCTCGCCTAATTCGATAACAGCGGCCTGGTAGCCGGGAGCGGGCCAGCTGCCGCCTCCATTAGGGCGGCGCGGCATTCATCAGCCAACTGGCGCCCCGCAGGGCTCCACCCTGGGCCCGCACAAAGGGCCCTCCACGTTCGCTGTGTCTTCGGTGCCGCGGAGGGCGCCGGCAAAGATTTGTGGGCGAGGGCTGTGCCACTGCTGGGACCGGTTACCGCGCAGCTGACTACGCAGCAGCGGCAAAACACTGTTATTGGAACACACAAAGTGCGGATACGTTCCTGTTTATTTAAAAGACTCAGACTGAAAAGTGCGATACCATCTGCCTCATTCTACCTTCCTCAGCATCTTTAAAGTTCTGCCAAAAATTTTGGCATGCGAACTGTGGTGTCACCGCCGGACACCACACTTGCTAGGTGGTAGCTTTAAATCGGCCGCGGTCCATTAGTACATGTCGGACCCGCGTGTCGCCACTGTGTGATCGCAGACCGAGCGCCACCACAAGGCAGGTCTCGAGATACGGGATAGCACTCGCCCCAGTTGTACGGACGACGTAGCTAGCGACTACACTGACGAAGCCTCGCTCATTTGCAGAGCAGATAGTTGGAATAGCCTTCAGCTAAGTCAATGGCTACGACCTAGCAAGGCGCCATTAGTAACATTGCATGTATCTAAAGAGTCTCACTTGTATCGCCACAATCTCCAGATGTACCAAAAGGATGGATTAAAGTTAAGTATTCCAGAAGCTACGTACTTTTCTTTATAGCATTCGTTACGTATCCTGTTTCAGACCTCACGCCATCCTGCTTTGGCTTAGCGCGTGCCTTTCGGCTTCCTCTCATTGTGTCTAGGCTGTCTTGTCTAGACACAACACGAACAAATTCGCGCTTTTCTTTTAACATGCAAGTCACGTCAAACTTCCACAAGTTTCCGTAACTGTAACTCACTCACACTCACTAGTCCATCGCTGTAAGTCGCTCACACTATTACACACTCAGCTGCCATTTCTCACTCACTCATTCAGCCCAACTGATGTCGAGTCCCACTGACGAGTCCTCAAAGGGAGTGGGCGGACTGCAAGAATGAGTGTCAAAGACCTTACTTGGCAGGAGGTCTCGTGGTCGTGGGCTGCCTTCTGTGCACCTGTTCCACTGAAAAGAGGGCTGTAGGGTGAGTTAGAATACGGAACTCGGCTGGGATCTCAGGGTACACTGGATGCAATCATAAATCATTGCATGAGGATATATACATTGGAAGCACCCCTGGCACATCCGTTTTGTAAACAAGTCTATACAGGGTGTTACAAAAAGGTACGGCCAAACTTTCAGGAAACATTTCTCACACACAAAGAAAGAAACTTTCCATGTTAGAGCTCATTTTATTACTTCTCTTCAAATCACATTAATCATGGAATGGAAACACACAGCAGCAGAACGTACCAGCGTGACTTCGGAGGAGGAGGGGATTAGTGTTTAACGTCCCATCGACAACGAGGTCATTAGAGACGGAGCACAAGCTCGGGTTAGGGAAGGATGGGGAAGGAAATCGGCCGTGCCCTTTCAAAGGAACCATCCCGGCATTTGCCTGAAGTGATATAGGGAAATCATGGAAAACCTAAATCAGGATGGCCGGACGCGAGATTGAACCGTCGTCCTTCCGAATGCGAGTCCAGTGTGCTAACCACTGCGCCACCTCGCTCGGTCAGCGTGACTTCAAACACTTTGTTACAGGAAATGTTCAAAATGTCCTCCGTTAGCGAGGATACATGCATCCACCTTCCGTCGCATGGAATCCCTCATGCGCTGATGCAGCCCTGGAGAATGGCGTATTGTATCACAGCCGTCCACAATACGAGCACGAAGCGTCTCTGCATTTGGTACCGGGGTTGCGTAGACAAGAGCTTTCAAATGCCCCCATAAATGAAAGTCAAGAGGGTTGAGGTCAGGAGAGCGTGGAGGTCATGGAATTGGTCCGCCTCTACCAATCCATCGGTCACCGAATCTGTTGTTGAGAAGCGTACGAACACTTCGACTGAAATGTGCAGGAGCTCCATCGTGCATGAATCACATGTTGTGTCGTACTTGTAAAGGCACATGTTCTAGCAGCACAGGTACAGTATCCCGTATGAAATCATGATAACGTGCTCCATTGAGCGTATGTGGAAGAACATGGGGCCCAATCAAGACATCACCACAATGCCTGCCCAAAAGTTCGCAGAAAATCTGTGTTGATGACGTGATTATACAACTGCGTGCGGATTCTCGTCAGCCCACACATGTTGACCATGAAAATTTACAATTTGATCACGTTGGAATGAAGCCTCATACGTAAAGAGAACATTTGCACTGAAATGAGGATTGACACATTGTTGGATGAACCATTCGCAGAAGTGTACCCGTGGAGGCCAATCAGCTGCTGATAGTGCCAGCACACGCTGTACATGGTACGGAAACAACTCGTTCTCCCGTAGCACTCTCCATACAGTGACGTGGTCAACGTTACCTTGTACAGCAGCAACTTCTCTGACGCTGACATCAGGGTTATCGTCAACTGCACGAAGAATTGCCTCGTCCATTGCAGGTGTCCTCGTCGTTCTAGGTCTTCCCCAGTCGCGAGTCATAGGCTGGAATGTTCCGTGCTCCCTAAGACGCCGATCAATTGCTTCGAACGCCTTCCTGTCGGGACACCTTCGTTCTGGAAATCTGTCTCGATACAAACATACCGCGCCACGGCTATTGCCCCGTGCTAATCCATACATCAAATGGGCATCTGCCAACTCCGCATTTGTAAATATTGCACTGACTGCAAAACTACGTTCGTGATGAACACTAACCTGTTGATGCTACGTACTGATGTGCTTGATGCTAGTACTGTAGAGCAATGAGTCGCATGTCAACACAAGCACCGAAGTCAACATTACCTTCCTTCAATTGGGCCAACTGGCGGTGAATCGAGGAAGTACAGTACATACTGACGAAACTAAAATGAGCTCTAACATGGAAATTAAGCATTTCCGGACACATGTCCACATAACATCTTTTCTTTATTTGTGTGTGAGGAATGTTTCCTGTAAGTTTGGCCGTACCTTTTTGTAACACCCTGTATGCGCTGGAAGCACCCCTGGCAGATCCGTTTTATAAACAAGTCTGTATACATGGTTGACCAACCGCCTTCTTAGTAGTGTGACTTCTCATAGTTCCCCGAGTTTACGTCCCAATATAGCAGAGGCGGGCGAGCCGGACTAAGTGTTGACTACAAGGAAATAAGTCTTAGTCCCCTCGCAGTTACCCAGTACTGCACTGCGACCTCACAGCATCAAAACTTCAGCTAAACCATATCTGACCAACCGACCTGCTGCTCCATCACTGCCATCACTCCCATCACTCCCCCAACAATATGGCGGCTAGGCTTTTTATAGCAGTAGTGCACCCGGCACCACATGTTCCAGAAATTTCCATTACTCTTGAGTATTGTGTGTGTGTCGCGAGGTAGCACGTGAGACCTACGTGACGAAGAGGCCGTACGACGCTGACCAAGGGTTGCGTCTTGCGACGGCCCTCGAGCCTCGTGATGCGACGTAGTCCGCTCTAGTTAGCAGAGTGACCATTACACATAAGCTACCTCCGGTCGCGTCCGCCTCGCTGATAAGAAGCATTTCCAAGCCTACATCTCACTTGAGTTTTAACTCTATATTCTATCATTCGCGACATTGATTGTCTCTCTGTCACTGTCTCTTGTCACAGCCACAGTCCCATTCATCCTGTCCTACTACTACAGTGTCCTCTCACTGCCACTGGCTCTCTCTTGCTCTTTCGTGCTGCTAATATCTCTGTAACGTAGCAATGGAGTTGTGGTTCTGGGGTTTACAGGCATACGTAATGACACACCAACAGACAAAGTTTCATTATTTTCTTACACACAAATATTTAAACAGAAAACTGAAGAGATAACTCCCCGTTAGCCTTACACGACAATCGATAAAACAATTTTATCACACGATTTTTTAAATACAACTTTAAGGTCAATGAGCAGGGAAGGTTTTGATTTAAACTTATGAGGATAAGTCAAATGAAAACCTTAAATATTTTTTTAAATATTATTTATTGTGCAGAAGTGGTACAAAGCTGTATCACTTTTCAACATAATCTCCCCCACGCTCAATGCAAGTTCTCCAGCGCTTACAAAGTGCATAAATTCCTTTAGAAAAAAATTCTTTTGGTAGTCCGCGCAACCACTAATGCACCGCGTGGCGTACCTCTTCATCTGAACGGAATTTCTTCCCTCCCACTGCGCCTTTGAGTGGTCCCAAAATATGGAAATCACTTGGGGCAATGTCTGGTGAGTATGGTGGATGAGGAAGACAATCATAATGCAGGTCTGTGATTGTTGCAACAGTTGTATGGGCAATGTGGGTCGTTGCATTGTCATTTTGCAAAACGACACCTGCTGGCAGCAATCCACGTCACTTTGATTTGATTACAGGCCGCAGATGATTATTTAGGAGATCTGTGTACGATGCACTGGTGACAGCGGTCCCTCTCGGCATGTAATGCTCCAAAACGACGCCTTTTTCTTCCAGAAAGAGAGTCAGCATAACCTTCCCTGCTGATGGTTCTGTTCGAAACTTCTTTCGTTTTGGTGATGAGGAATGCTCGCTCTCTTCATTTCCGGTTGGTGGAAGTGAACCCAGGTTTCGTCCCCAGTAACGATTCTTGCAAGGAAGCCGTCACCTTCTCGTTCAAAGCGCCGAAGAAGTTCTTCACAAGCATCAACACTTCGTTCTCTCATTTCAGGAGTCAGCTGCCGTAGCATCCATCTTGCAGACACTTTGTGAAACTGGAGCACATCGTGCACAATGTGGTGTGCTGACCCATGACTAATCTGTAAACATGCGGCAATGTCATTCAGTGTCACTCGGCGGTTTTCCTTCACTATGGCTTCAACTGCTGCAATGTTCTGTGGAGTCACAACACTTTGTGCCTGACCTGGACGAGGAGCATCCTCCACTAAAGCCACACCATCTGAGAACTTCCTACTCCATTCGTAGACGTCCTGCTGTGACAAACATGCATCACCGTACTGAACCTTCATTCGTGGATGAATTTCAATTGGTTTCACACCTTCACCACGCAAAAACCGAATAACAAAACACTGTTCCTCCCTGGTGCAAGTCGCAAGTGGGGCGGCTATCTTTATACCTATACTGCGACGGTATGTGTGCATCTGCACTATGCTGCCACCTACAGGCCATTCTGCCCGCTGTTTGTAGCACGCTTACCAACTTACAGGATAACGGTGTGAAATTTCGATTTGTTATAACAAATTTAAGGTTTTCATTTGACTCACCCTCATACATTTACCTTTAACTTTAAGAAACATATCAAGACAGCAGCTAATGAACCAGCATCACACATACGTACTTGGAATCAACTAAAATAACTTTCAAATTATGTACTGGGTTCACCTTCCGGCATTTAGAATAAACGTTTTTAAAACGCCTACAGATAGTCTTCACGTAAGGAACAAATGCCATTAACTAACACTGCCGACAGAAATGGCATCGATCTCACTAGCAATTAACAAGAAAGATTTAAATTTACCACTGATTTCACCGTCCTGCAATTCACAATAAATAAAAATCCTTACACAATAGACAAGTCCATTGCTATACTGAACTGATCGGTCACACGTTAACACCCACATACTGCCACTTCAAAATGTGAACGACACCTTTCTCAACAATAATCAAATTAATAACAGGACACACAGTACTCAACGTAATGTAATAGATATGGTTCTTGTCAAGAAAAGCACGGGCATCCACAACCAAGTAGACTAAATACCACGATGCCGACCAATAACGTGCTTCACTACCACTAAGTCATTCAATCGTCTGAGCAGTGAATGAGCCTTTACAAGCCGTAACGGCACACCAGTCCACTCAGGCCAACAGCTGCAAACAGTCATCTCAACCAACATACCTTTTTTTCATGTGACTGTTCAGCGTCGCTCAGAGTCCACAATTCGAATAGCGGAATGCAGCAGTTCCTGCGGGCACCATTCGTAAAACTCTCCATGCCCACTCGATCCAACAACAGCCCGGAATCTCCGGTTGACCGACCAAGTGCCCCGACCAATGCAACGGAACACCAGACTGCAGCCACTCTTCTTTAGCCCTCCCTGTCGCAGCGACAAGTTTACGTCGTCCACCTTCGGAAGTTTGCGCTCGATCCCGAAGCGCCCTCTCTGTCATTGCGCGCGGCGGAGGTGCCACTGGGCGGGAATTGAAAGTGGCAGCCGCTGGCGCCGGAATCTAACAGTCATAAACTCATTCCTTCCTTCCTTCGTACTGTTGCTGTTTCTCCTCGCTGTCATTCTCTCTCTTCAATATCTGTGACTTCACTCACTTCGACTTTATTCCCCTGACACAGTTCAAATGGTTCAAATGGCTCTGAGCACTATGGGACTCAACTGCTGAGGTCATTAGTCCCCTAGAACTTAGAACTAGTTAAACCTAACTAACCTAAGGACATCACAAACATCCATGCCCGAGGCAGGATTCGAACCTGCGACCGTAGCGGTCTTGCGGTTCCAGACTGCAGCGCCTTTAACCGCACGGCCACTTCGGCCGGCCCTGACACAATTTCCTTCACCCCTTTCCTGGTAGTGTTATGACACTGTGTTCCTGTCTTTCTCTCACACTTCCATTCTCCCCTTCTAATTTTTATTACTCTTCCACCTCTTTGCCACCATCACTGTCTGCTTGCCTGTCAGCATAAAAAGGCCCGAATATGTTCCCATATCATACTTCTTGGAAAAACTTTAAAGGTCCTGAGAAAGATGGAATTAGGCAGCTGGTACCCCATTTTTCAGTTGGAATCTTTTAAAGAAACAATAACATATTCGCATTTTTCGTGCTCCAGTAGGTGCATTTTTCCGCTGATTCCCTTCTTCTCCCTGCTGCAGCAAGGCATGTAACTCATATGAACAGAAATGAATTGGTCAGTAAACTGTAGATAGTTTACTAAAAGTGACATTGAAATAACACAGAAATAATTTGCGAGTTAAGGAGCATTTCGCTCTCATTTAAGTATATGGCCGAAAGAGACAGCCTTCTAGGAATTGTAAGACCGTGTGCCACAAAGAGCGCAGATTCGTTACGAGATGGGATATTCACAGGTGTCTATTGCGCTGAATGAGGCCAGGCTGATCAATCCTAAGCACTGTAGTGTGTGAGTGAGACAGACGAGAACCTACATAGTAGGAAAATCCCGTAGGAGCTGTTTGTGCCCTGGGAGACTTGGTAGTGTTAAATATGGTGGACCTAAGATCGGCCGTTTATGAAAACTATTTAATTCTGTTGTAATTCAGGGAATCAAGTCACAGAAATTTTAATCTACAATCTTTCTTAAATTTTCCTGGTGATCTCAATAAAACTTGAATATTGATCATATCTACTCGTATAATAGTTTAGGATTTACTGTTAAAGTGAAATTAACAAGTTTTCTAAAAAAGACCTGATTGCTGAAATCTGAACGCTTTGGTCGATCTTAACGATCGACGTTTCATTAAAATGAAAAATTTCGTAAATATCAACTCTGTATTTGTTTAAAAGATGTAGTAAATTTAAATTATCACTATTTTCAGTTAAGCATCAGATCATCATTTCTTCCGCACAAAACACATTGAACGATGCAGCATGACAGCTTATTGAATCATTAGGTAATAGAATATTTTTTGTAAAATTTAGTGCATAACAGTTACTTTTGCTCTTTATTTATTTATCAGAAATCACATTATTCATATTATTATTACTGTTATTATAGGGTAACTTTGAAGCTCTGTGTCTTGGAAAGGGATGAAGATATGAAGAAAATTTTCAAGGCTATTCGAGATCAGAATCTTTTGTATGTATGGTAAAAATTTCAACTGTTTTCTGTGTATAGTCGTCTTAGAAACCCCAGCTGGGTCTCTGTCCGCTGGTGACGTCGAAAATATGGTAAAAAAGTCCTTTTTGTACGGGTTTCCTTGGAACCACCCATGAACTAATGGTGTCTCCGTAAATATCATCAAGCCCGGCGTAGACCACATCAAATACAAAGAAAACTAATTGATTTGCTCTGTTTGCCTAAGGAAGTGTGTAATATTCATATTTTGACCCAAGTATAATGACACTAGGACGATCCTTCCGTTGAGTATACAACTGGTCTGTAGCCCAAGGGTTATCCAAAACAGTTGACCCTCCCATTTTATCGCGAATATAACTAGAGGTGTAAGTACTGGAAAACGCCGTTTTAGGCACGGCGATTTGGAACGTATTAGGTATACATGCTGTAACATGCATACCGATTCGAACTCAAGCGAGGAATACATTTGTCCACCCCTATCCTACACCTGTTTGTTTGTTTGTTTGTAGGGGCTATATGGTGCAGAACATTTGAGGTCATGAGCATGCGAATCGCAGCTTAAAGTCGGCCGCCGAGGGCGGAGGCGCAGTGTTCAGTACAGTGGACCCTCATTCGAGAGGATGACGGTTCGGATCGGCGTCCGGTCATTCTGAATTAGGTTTCCTGTGATTTCCCTAAATTGCTGCTGACAAATGCCGCAGTGGTCCCTTTGAGAGGCTGCGGTCGATTACCTTTTCCATCCGTGAAACAATCCGAGTTTGAGCCCTGTCCCTAATGATCTCCTCGTCGAGGGACTCTGAACCCTAATCTTCTTTCTCTCTTTCCTTGCTTAAAATTGGCCGTTTTCTAGGGAGTGCAGTCCGTGGTTCCTGTAGTTAGTTGACAGACCTGTATTACTAAATGCCTGAAACGCTCATACGCTGTCAGCAGCAAGTTGTGAATGTAACGACTTTCAGATGCAACAAAAACTTAGTTTTGCAGTATTTCATGTAATTATTGACCAAATTTAAAAATTCAGATCCTGCCAGAATTTACTCGTCAAGAGATATAAGCTTTAAGTTCAAGTTTTGACACAATACGTGAATTACTTAACTTGAAAGCCGTCTATACGTCTTGAGGCAATGCAAGTAATTGCGCGACAATTAGTCAGATTATATTCATCCAATTTTTTAAAATGACAGCACGCAGCCACTTCCGAGAAACTTTCAACTTAATTCCAGAACTTTTGGAAACTTTCTCGCTAACACCATACGCAAAATAATGAAAATAACAAAATTTATCGCTTGCTACATTTTCGCTTTATAGTCAGTAAGACTAGAGCATCAGGCACGACGTTTTAATTTATCACTTCTTTACTGAAGAGTGCAGGATAACCTAAAAGTCCGTTAACATTTGAAAATGTTCTACTTCACAGGATAATGTAGGCAGACAGATACAACTTGGCATACACGCTTGAAACGATATGAGGCTTTACTGAATCCAAAAACGAGTGCAAAAAGCGGCCAACGGACGGCGCTGGACATCAATACGTCAGTGACGCCACATGAGAATTGTGTGTAAAATGTCAGCGGCGGATGCGAACTACGTCGAAGATTCCTAACGTTGCTGATAAAGAACTGCTAGAAGACACGACTTTTATGTAGGATGTCGGTCCATCCCCTGTTGCTACACGCGTGAAAGATTTCCTTCGCATTTCGTTTGGTGATGATCGCGTGATGAGTCGCCACTTCGATCACGCTTAGCCTCCCAGACCTCAATCCGTGTGGTTACTGGTTGTGGGGTTACCTCGAGCCACAAGTCTACCGCGATAGTCCGGTTTCACTAGGGATGCTAAAAGACAACATCCGACGTCAGTTCCTCGCCATATATACTGACATGCTGTATAGTCCTGTCCACAACTTTGTCCCTCTGCTTCAGGTGTTATTCATGTATGACAGCCGACGTGTTGAAAATTTGTTGTAAAAACATCGTCTTTGCTAAAAATCACTTGTTATGATAATTATTGCTTTTGTATCATACGAAGCTCCATGTGTTCGCCATGTTGTGTGAGTACTTGCCTTTGATTTAAAAAATGTCACTTCAAGTATGTGCGTCCCTCTCCTCAACGGCGATTCGGCATAGATCCCTCAGAGTGGTCGGTGGGTCACGTCGTCCATAAATAGCCCTTTTCAATATATCCCAGGCATGTTCGATATGGTTCATTTTTGGAGAACATGCTGGCCACACTAGTCGATCGATGTCGTTATCCTGGAGGAAGTCATTCACAAGATGTGCATGTTGGGGGCGCGAATTGTCGTCCATGAAGACGAATGCCTCGACAATATGCTGCCGATATGGTTGCACTATCGGTCGGAGGATGCCACTCACGTATCTTACAGCCGTTACAGCGCCTTCCATGACCACCAGCGGCGTACGTCGGCCCCACGTCATGCTACCCCCCAAATAAAGGGAACCACCACATTGCTGCACTCGCTGGACAGTGTGTCTAAGGCGTTCAGCCTGACTGAGTTGCCTCCAAACACGTGTCTTACGATTTTCTGTTTGAAGACACATGGGACACTCATCGGTGAAGAGAAAGTGATGCCAATCCTGAGCGGTCCATTCGGCATGTTGGTCCTTTGTGTTCTGCGCTAAATGGTGTCGTGGTTGCAAAGATGGACCACGGCATAGACGTCGGAAGTTTCGCATCATGCAGCCTATTGCGCACGGTTTGAGTCATAACACAACGACCTGTGGCTACACGAAAAGCATTATTCAACATGGTCGCGTTGTTGTCAGGGTTACTCCGAGCCATAATCCTTAGGTAGCGGTCATCCACTGCAGTAGTAGCCCTTGAGCGGCCTGGGCGAGGCACGTCAGCGACAGTTCCTATCTCTCTGTATCTCCTCCATAGCTGAACAACATCGTTTTGGTTCACTCCGAGACGCCTGGACACTTCCCTTGTTGAGAGCCCTTCCTGCCACAAAGTAACAAATGATAACGCGACCGAACCGCGGTAATTGACCGTCTTGGCATAGGTGAACTACAGAGAACACGAGCCGTGTACCTCCTTCCTGGTGGAGTGACTGGAACTCATCTGCTGTCGGACCCCCTCCATCAGATAGGCGCTGCTTGTGCATGGTTGTTTACACCTTGGGGAGGGTTTAGTGGCATCTCTGAACAGTCAAAGGGACTGTGTCTGTGATACAATATCAAATGTCTACTTTCAGGGGTTCTGGGAACTGGGGTGATGCAAAACATTTTTGATGTGTGTATTATACATATTTGAAGATGTTGCCCAAGACACAATCTCATGTCTAACAACAAGAAAAACTGCAAAAGATGATGGAAACTGTTCATGGCAGTACTTTGTACGCAATGCTTCATTTGATTCTAGAATCAATCGCTAGACTCAATCACTGGCCAAAAAACACAGTTTTCCGACGCGCACAATGCTCTAAGTACAATACTCTTCCGTACCTGCTAAGATATTGTACAACACTACTGTTGTCATAAAGGTCGTTTCTAACTTATTAACTCCTTTGTAAAGTAATCTGACGTTTGAAGCTGTTTTATGGAGACGATGGAAGGGGGGGGGGGGGGAGGGGATTACCGGTGAGAGCCTAAACGCCATCTGTAAGTGCTTAAATCTGTAACAAATGGTCAAATGGTAGTGATGGGCCTGAAACGTCACATAACATCTTGCATTGGGCCGGTACAAGAAAAGTTTTCTCTGCTTCGATGGATATGCTTTCTTTCAGACTCCTTCTACTAGCATAAATACATCGCTGCTATGCTGGTCCTAAGGCTGGAGCCTCATCATGCAAGTGTTGAGGAAGGGGGAGGGGGAAGGAGTAACAGCCTTTGTCAGGGGTCCATGACTAAGGAATTTATTGCTAGCGCACTCGAGCAGGTGTAAATTCGATGGATTGCTCACGCGCTGCCTGCGATATGTAAACTACAATAGAATCGCAGACCAGAGAGCAGTGTTGGCAGCAGTAGTTGTAGTAGCTCGCTGTCGGGCGGTTGGGCCGGTCGTGGAGAGCGATGGCGGTGCCTAAGCGATGTAGTATAAGGTAAAACCAAGAACTACACTACTGGCCATTAAAATTGCTACACCAAGAAGATGACGTGCTACAGACGCGAAATTTAACCGACGGGAAGAAGATGCTGTGATATGCAAATGATTAGCTTTTCAGAGCATTCACACAAGGTTGGCGCCGGTGGCGACACCTACAACAGATTTTTCATAAACAAACAGCAATTGACCGGCGTTGCCTGGTGAAATGTTGTTACGATGCCTCTTGTAAAGAGGAGAAATGCGTACCATCACGTTTCCGACTTTGATAAAGGTCGGATTGTAGCCTATCGCGATTTCGGTTTATCGTATCGCGGCATTGCTGTTCGCGTTGGTCGAGATCCAATGACTGTTAGCAGAATATGGAATCGGTGGGTTCAGGAGGGTAATACGGAACGCCGTGCTGGATCCCAACGGTCTCGTATCACTAGCAGTTGAGATGACAGGCATCCGCATGGCTATAACGGATAGTGCAGCCACGTCTCGATCCCTGAATCAACAGATGGGGACGTTTGCAAGAAAACTACCGTCTGCACAAACAGTTCGGCAACGTTTGCGGCAGCATGGACTATCAGCTCGGAGACCACGGTTGTGGTTACACTTGACGCTGCATCACAGACAGGAGCTCCTGCGATGGTGTACTCAACGACGAACCTGGGTGTATGAATGGCAAAACTCCATTTTTCGGATGAATCCGGGTTCCGTTTACAGCATCATGATGGTTGCATCCGTGTTTGGTGACATCGCGGTGAACGCACATTGGAAGCGTGTATTCGTCATCGCCACACTGGCGTATCACCCGACGTAATGGTATGGGGTGACATTGGTTACACGTCTCGGTCACCTCTTGTTTGCATTGATGGCACTTTGAACAGTGGACGTTACATTTGAGATATGTTGCGACCCGTGGCTCTACTCTTTATTCGATCCCTGCGAAACCCTACATTTCAGCAGGATAATGCACGACCGCATATTGCAGGACCTGTACGGGTCTTTCTGGATACAGAAAATGTTCGACTGCTGCCCTGGCCACCACATTCTCCAGATCTCTCACCAATTGAAAACGTCTGGTCAATGGTGGCCGAGAAACTGGCTAGTCACAAATACGCCAGTCAGTACTCTTGATTAACTGTGGTATTGTGTTGGTGCTGCATGGGCAGCTGTACCTGTGCACGTCATTCAAGCTCTGTTTGACTCAATGCCCAGGCGCATCAAGGCCGTTATTACGGCCAGAGGTGGCTGTTCTGAATATTGATTTCTCACGATCTATGCACCCAAATTGCGTGAAAATGTAATCACATGTCAGTTCTAGTACAATATACTTGTCCAATGAATACCCGTTTATCATCTGCATTTCTTCTTGGTGTAGCAAGTTTAATGGCCAGTAGTGTACTATTCATAGCCGCACGCATGTGTAACTTGTAACAACTGATTTTGTACTAGTGTTATATCAAGTCCCATGTAAATGATTTTTAAAAAAATCTTTAAATACTAACCTTTCTTATAAAGTTAACTTTGACAATCATTCATCTGAAATTAAAGATTTTACTAATTTCTCATATCCATGGTCATCTCGATTATCGTAAAGAAAAATCAGTTGTTTCTTATTATACATGACAAATCTAATGGCGAGCACTGCACTGGGCTGTGCCAGAAATTTTTTTATAGAAATAGATATATACGTGTTATCCGGCGACTTCATTAAGGTAAGAATTTTCGGTTTATTCAGAATGACTTTTCACGGCCATGACGCAGCATTGCTGACGTCCAGGTTTTCCAGTATAGATTCACAATCAGTTAATTATTGAAAAGTTATATATGAGTCACATTTTCATTGGGAGGTTAGTCACATCTTTCTTCCGAGGTCACGGAAATAAACTGTTGGGAGGTTACACTAAATGTGAATGTTATGATTATTTAAACTGTTGTTAGGTTACACTTTTCGACAGCCGGCCAGGATTGTAGTTTTTTTTGGTGAAATTCTGAGAAGTAGCCAGTTATATATCTGCTCTTATTTACCTTGTTAACTGTAGTTTGCATCTGGCGCAACGCATTTACTAACTTGTCACCCTTTCTTTCACAGATCATCGGCAATTTATTGCTCTTTGTTGTTATTGTATTTGTTCCATTTTGCTTTGTCTTTATTTGATATTGTTCCTACCTTTGAGTTGTGAAAATGCTGCGAAAAACTGCTAACAGTACATCGTGATGCGTAATGAGGGAAAAAGCCGACTTCAATAATGTGACTGATAGTACTAGCGACACTGACTGTCATAATGATAATGCTCCAATTACAGGTAATCAGTGCGTGCTAGCCACCAGTAATGAGTTTAATCTAAATGATGAGCAAACACATTCAATTATGTCCACACTAAATTTAACGACAATTTATGAAGCAGCCCGTTCCGTTAGAATGAACGCTGCCCAGCTTGACACACCTGAATTGCAAAATTTACGCAATGAACAGGCAAATGTTTCTAACGAAGATGAACAATTTAGTCAAAACACGTCAGATTTATTTGATTCCGATGTGGTGACCAACAGTGCACATCCAATTAGCAAACCTTTTCGTGAATCAGACAACGACCAAATGGTTACGCAAATTGTGATAAATGCAGGCACACCATCTCACAGCATAGAAAGTAGAGTCGCTAATTTTGGCATGGATCCAGTTGTGGCATTATTGCTACAACTTAATGAGAAACAAGACAACATTTATAAACAACTTAATCAATCGAACAAACAACTTAATGAAAATCTCAAACAGTCGAATGAAAAAGAAGACAACAATTATAAACAACTTAATGAAAATCTCAAACAGTTGAATGAAAAACATGACAACCTTAATAACTCGAACAAACAACTTAATGAAAATTTCAAACACTGGAATGAAAAACACGACAGGTCGATCAAACACATTAATGAGAACTTTAAACAGATTAATGAACAGATTACAGCCGTTTCCATGCAATGTCATGATACTAAAGAACAATTACGTGAGGAAATTAAGGCTTGTGCTAGGAATAGTAGTGAAGAAATTAGATCCGTTGCACAAGAATTACGTAATACACATGTAGCCACAACAAAATCACTTAGAGATGAAATTAGTGCAGTTGCTAAACAATGTTCAGAAAATACAACACAGTTACGCGACGAGTTTAAATTAAAGTCGGCAGAACTTTCACGCACACTCGATGCGAAAGTAGCCAAGAAATTTGAACAACAGAACAGCCAAATTGACGAACGTTTTAATCACCACCTACAAAACAGTGAAACGCGTTACCGTAAATTCATACAGGAACAGAACAAACTAAAGAAACAAGTCATGGAAACAATTACTGCACAGAAACAGGAAGACAAGTGTAATTTGTTTACGAAAGCGAAATCATACGTAGACACCAACATTGCAACAGTATCAGACGAAATCAAAACTATCAAACAGTTGAACACCGAATTGCATGGTGAAATCTCCGATCTAAAAACAAAAACAGACACTAATATTCAGACAGTAGACTTTCAGACAGTGACCACTAGACCTGAACAATAGGAATTAATACAGGATCCTGACGTCATTAAAGGTGACGTTAAGAAATTAAACAAAACCACACGTACAATGCTAAAACAAATTAATGTTTGTGACACTAAAAATGACAATCAGGTAAAAGCAATGACTGAAAAATTTGATGAATTGGCCAGTCGTATTGACGTTATTGAAAATAACAGTGACACCAAATCAGACGATACGTCGCCAGTTTCGTTTAATCAGACACCCGAATTCCAAAACATACAGCAGACAATCAGTGAGATAGGTTCGTCCAATAATATATTACGTAGAAAATTGTCATCTTTATAGGAAGAAGTGACAGAAATGAAAAATGTTTCAGCCTCTAACACGTCGCAGCATACGCCACATTCTGAACATTTGTCACACTCACACAACCAGTATAACTTCGGTACTTTACAGAGAGCACGTCACTTAGATTCCGAACAGACACAGACAAACAGATTCACATACAATCCTGAACCTGCTCAAACATTCAGAGACGATAATTTTGATTATAAGCACTTTCTATCCGTGAGAAAATTTAAGGTATTTAAGAATGACAGAACAGAGATTCACCCTTTGGACTGCATACAACAATTTAGCTTTACTTTTCCACCAACTTGGCCCGTAACACACAAACTTGAATTTATTTGCAGGTTTTTGGAAGGCGAACCGGCAACTCGTATGAGACCGATCGCGAGACAATGTTACTCGGTAAAAGAATTTCAGAATACTATTGGTTGAAGACGACACAGCGCGGAGTCAAGGATCAGTTAATTAGCTTACCAAATTATGAGAACTCAAATTTTTCCACTATCACGCAATTTTTTGAACACATGGTACAGCAAAACCAATATTTATGTGAGCCATGCAGTGAGTCAGCACTTATCCAATTATGTATTTCAAAATTACCACGATCGTTAAGAGTGTCACTTTTAACAGGACAGCAGAAAAAAATTTTTTCGGCATTTAGAGATCTGCTATAGCTTTTGAAAGTTCAGCAATCAGATTATTCCTTCATAAACAAAATTTTTTCACAACATAGCCAAGGCGAACAAGCATACAGCAATTACGATCAGCCACACCATTTTAATAGCAAAGGTGATAGACGCTCTGGGAATGACAACAACCAGAACTTTCATAACAGACAAAATTTTAATTATTAGTATAGTCAAAATTATCAGCAACAGCAAACACTTTTTTGCAACAATAGAGGCTTTTCCCCACAACAGCAACAAAACCAGCCGGTTAGCATACCTAACGAACAATATAATGCGCAAAGTCAACCAACCTCTAATGTTTCGCTGCCTACACGTATAGCGTCGGCTCCGCCAAATAGGAACGGACAGCAATAATGAAATAATTACGTACAGACGACACATCATTTAACTCCTACCGCAACGCGCCATATAGTGATGACTATCATGACAGACGTAAAAGTATTGAGCACAGTTTTCAGCGTACATTTAATAATAGTAGGTCTTATCAGCAGCATAATCATCCACAACAACAGATTATCATGAATGAACCAGCCAAATATGTCAGGACGGAATAACCAGATAGTACAAATAGTCGAAATGCCACAGCATCATCCTGCAAATAACAGCACGGCAGAAAGAATTTGACTAGAAACAGTACAGGTTGCATCTACCAGCAACGTAAACAAAACTTTTGATACACAGAATCATGTTCACGAAACTTTTATTACTTTTGACGACATCCGATACACACTTTTACATGAAAAACCAGTTATACAAAAAACCATTTCCCACCCTGTTATTGAAGTAAAGATTGGACCATCCACATTTTCAGCAGTAATCAATTCTGGATCACCTGTCAGTTATAAACGAAGAAACTTTCAACGAATGTAACAAAGAGAACACCTATCCTAGGTTACCGCTAGGCAAAACTAAAGTAAAAGGAGCAGTATCTGGTAAAGGAGTAGATGTAAAATTACAGACACAGTTATCATTTTGTATTGCAGGTCGTACGTTCCACTCAAATTTTTGAATTGTTCCTTTATTGACAACAGACGTTATTTTAGCTACGAATGTTTTGGTACAACATGACGCAATTATTGACTTTCAAAGTTCCTATTTGATGTTAAAGGATGAAAATTTACAACTGGAATTAGAATTTCTGCACGGTCTTTCAGCAGAAGAACAGGCAATTAATCGGACAGAGGTCATTTCTACATCGCGTAACATAGTAATTCCACGTTGTACACAGACACGTATGTACACAACTACAATACACCAGACAAAGCCGACTATGACATTATGAAAATGATTTGTGGTAAAGTAAAACAGAGCAAAGCAAATACAGTTGATGAACGTACAGAGCTGCGCAAAATTCTTTTGCAGCAAGCTCCGGTTTTTGACAACATCCCTGGTACTATGTCCGGTTTTATGTATGAATTTCAAGTTAAACATCGTGACATGTTTAAAGCCAAACATTATCCCATTCCATATATTCACAGAGAACAAGTTAAGAAGGAATTGCAAGTTGTACTTGGCGATGGTATTATTGAACCGGCAATTAGTCCGTTCTTAAAACCGCTCCATATTGTTAAGAAAAGGATGGCTCACTTCGCCTCGTACTTGATTTCCGTCATGTCAACGACATTATTATTAATGAAACAGATCGCCCACAGACACCTGAAGAACTTCTATAGAAATTTCATGGTATTGCTATTTATTCAACAATAGATTTAAAATCGCGATTTTGGCAAATTCAGCTCCGTCCGAATTGCAGAAAGTACACAGCATTTCTCTGTTTTGGTGACTTATCAATGTTGCAAATTACCGTTCGGTCTAACAATTTCTTCAGCAGCATTTATTCGCGGTTTGAATACTATACTTCCGACAAAACTTAAAGACAGAATCACAACGTATGTAGACGACATCCTTATCGCAGAAGCTAATTGGTCTAAACACAATTTGATTCTAAGACGGTTCTACAGTAATTAAAAACATCGCTTTGGCAAGTCGCATTCTGTCACTTGCTGAACGCAATTATTCTGTTACAGGACTTGAAACATTCTGTGTTGTATGGGCATTTATCAGATTTAGGCATTTTCTTTATGGAAGACATACTACCGTTTATACAGATCATAGAGCTATACAATTTTTACTTTCCGCTAAATTTACGCATGACAGGCTAAGAAGATGGAAGCTTTATTTACAGTAATTTAATTTTACAATTTATCACATTCTCGGTACACAAAATATTGTAGCAGACGCACTATCTCGTTCTCTCGGCAACAATCAGCATGACATCGCAAAAGAGTTCTGCCAAGCAAATTTTAGCCTCACGTATATTCAACAAGTTGCATTTGAAAATTTAATTTCGTCGTCATTACGAGACATAGTGTAAGTAGGCTGTTTAGGTTTTCTGATTGTTAACGCCACGTAGCGCTCTGTATGAAAATAACTGGCTGTGCTGTGTGCAGTCTGTGGCTAGTTTGCATTGTTGTCTGCCATTGTAGTGTTGGGCAGATGGATGTTAACAGCGCGTAGCGTTGGGCAGTTGGAGGTGAGCCGCCAACAGTGGTGGATGTGGGGAGAGAGATCGCGGAGTTTTGAAATTTGTAAGACTGGATGTCATGAACTGCTATATACATTATGACTTTTGAACACTATTGACGTAAATACATTGTTTGTTCTCCATCAAAATCTTTCATTTGCTAACTACGCCTATTAGTAGTTAGTGCCTTCAGTAGTTTGAATCTTTTATTTAGCTGGCAGTAGTGGCGCTCGCTATATTGCAGTAGTTCGAGTAACGAAGATTTTTGGTGAGGTAAGTGATTTGTGAAAGGTATAGGTTAATGTTAGTCAGGGCCATTCTTTTGTAGGGATTATTGAAAGTCAGACTGCGTTGCGCTAAAAATATTGTGTGTCAGTTTAAGCACAGTTATGTATAATTTTTCATAAGGGGACGTTTCAATAGCACAAGAGCAGAGCAAGGAAAACGAACAGAAAGAAAATAAACACCTTTGGCAAGATAGGAATAATGTTACCATTAGAAACAATTATACTGTACGGGCGCATACAACTAGGGGTAAGATAAATACTGCCTACAGGAAAATTAAAGAGACCTTTGGAGAAAAGAGAACGACTTGCATTAATATCGAGAGCTCAGATGGAAACCCAGTACTAAGCAAAGAAGGGAAAGCAGAAAGGTGGGTCAATAGAAGGGCGATGTTCTTGAGGACAATATTATAGAAATGGAAGAGAATGTAGATGAAGATGAAATAGAAGGTATGATACTCGTGAAGAGTTTGACAAAGCACTGAAAGACCTAAGTCGGGAGTAGACAACATCCCATTAGAACTACTGATAGCCTTGGGAGAGCCAGGTCTAACAAAACTCTACCATCTAGTGAGCAAGATGTATGAGACAGGCGAAATACCCTCAGACTTCAAGAAAAATATAATAATTCCAAACCCAAAGAAGGCATGTGATGATAGATGTGAAAATTAACGAACTATCAATTTAATAAGCCATGGCTGCAAAATACTAACACGAATGCTTTACAGACGAATGGAAAACCTGGTAGAAGCTGACCTCGGGGAAGATCAGTTTGGATTCCGTAGAAATACTGGAACACGCGAGGCAATACTGACCCTACGACTTATCTTAGAAGATAGATTAAGGAAAGAGAAACCTACGTTTCCAGCATTTGTAGACTTAGAGAAAGCTTTTGACATTGTTGAATGGAATACTCTCTTTCAAATTCTGAGGGTGGCAGGGGTAAAATACAGGTAGCAAAAGGCTTCTTACAATTTGTACAGAAACCATATGTCAGTTATAAGAGTCAAGGGGCATGAAAGGGAAGCAGTGGTTGGGAAGGGAGTGAGACAGGGTTGTAGCCTACCCCCAATGTTATTCAATCTGTATACTGAGCAAGCAGTAAAGGAAACAAAAGAAAAATTCGGAGTAGGAATTAAAATCCATGGAGAAGAAACAGAAACTTTGAGGTTTGCCGACGACATTTTAATTCTGTCAGAGACAGCAAAGGACCTGGAAGAGCAGTTGACCAGAATGGACAGTGTCTTGCAAGAAGGATATAAGATGAACATCACCAAAAGCAAAACGAGGATAGTGGAATGTAATCGAATTAAATCGGGTGATGCTGCCGGAATTAGATTAGGAAATGAGAGAAAGTAGTAAAGAGGTTTTGCTATTTGGGGAGCAAAGTAACTGATGATGGTCGAAATAGAGAGGATATAAAATGTAGACTGGCAGTAGCAAGGAAAGCGTTCCTGAAGAAGAGAGATTTGTAAACATCGAGTATATATTTAAGTGTCAGGAAGTCGTTTCTGAAAGTATTTGTATGCAGTGCAGCCATGTATGGAAGTGAAACATGGACGATAAATAGTTTGGACAAGAAGAGAATAGAAGCTTTCGAAATGTGGTGCTATAGAAGAATACTGAAGATTAGATGGGTAGATCACATAACTAATGAGGAGGTGTTGAACAGAATTGGAGAGAAATTTGTGGCACAACTTGACTAGAAGAAGGGATCGGCTGGTAGGGCATATTCTGAGGCATCAAGGGATCACCAATTTAGTATTGAAGGGCAGCGTGAAGGGTAAAAATCGTAGAGGGAGACCAAGAGGTGAATACACTAAACAGATTCAGAAGGATGTAGTTTTGCAGTAGGTACTGGGAGATGAAGAAGCTTGCACAGGATAGAGTAGCATGGAGAGCTGCATCAAACCAGTCTCTAGACTGGAGACCACAACAACAACCACATACTGTACACAGCAATATTCTGTTTCGCTTATCTCACCCTGACAGCAACAACTTGCTATTATGTGTTCCTGACGAGGTTATTAACAAATTAATTTGGTACACTCACTTAAGTTACGCACATTATGGAGCCGAAAAATGTTTTCTTATACTGAGACAGAACTGTTTCTTTGCCAACATGGAGAAACGTATTCGATGAGTTTTAATGTGCCAGAAAGCTAAATCAGACACGACTTCACATATTCCTCTGTTATATCCCATTTTACCCATTAAATTGAGACATATGGCCACTGTAGACATTTCTGGACCGATTACCAGATCTAATAGAGGTTTTGTTGGATCTTTGTCGCTGTTGAACTCACTTCGAAATTTGTTACCTTCACTCCGTTACGCAAAAATATAAATCTATTTCGAATGCATTTGTAAAACCTTTTTTTATTTCATGTAGAGTATGTATTGAAAGTATTTTCAGACAATGAACCACAATTTCCATCTGCGATATGGACACGTATGTTACGAGCTAGAAACTTTTCTCCGAACTATATATCCAGGTATCACGCTTCTTCGAACCCTTCTGAACGAATGATGAAAGAAATTGGTAAAATACGTAGAATATACTGCCATAAAAGACATACTGATTGGGACAGACACATACTCTCATTCCAGGATGTAATTAACTCCATACCAAATGAATCTACTATGCTATCTCCGACTGTTATATTAGAAAAGGTTGAGCCACCCAACAAAATTAAAGAATTAGTATCTTTTCCTACATCTCGTCGACTACGCCACCATGAAATAATCTGACAGAAGACAGCAAAATCAGGTTTGTAAACGCCGTGAATTTCACATAGGACAGAACATACTAGTACACACTCTATTTATCCAACAGAGGATAGAGTAGATGCAGTAAATTTGAGTTTCTATACGCTGTTCCAAATAGAATTCGTAGCATTCCTCTCCCCAGTGTAGTACATGACGAAACTTTGAGAACCAGAAAAACCAAGGGCAATCAGCATATTTCCCTTTATTGAATAAACATACTTCATTACTTATCACACTGTAATGCCATCTCCAGATATTTATATGACCACTTAATGATGACGATCATATTTTTTCTTGGCAAATGCAGGGCAAGGTAAGGTTAGCAGGTAGCTTTTGCTGTCGTTATATATCTGACCGTGCACATTTTCCATTTTTTAATGTATGTATGATGGTTTTCCTATCGAAAGTACAATTTTCTCTGTATGCAATATGAAATCTTTAAGATATAACAAACACCAGTTGACTTTGGCATTTTACCTCTTGATATCCCAATATCTTGACTATTCTACACTTTTTGCTTCTAAATTATGATATTGGGTGTACATTTTTGCACTTGAAAACTGTCTATGGTTTTGACATGCGTTATCTGTCATGCTAAGCTGTATGCTTAGTTATATCACAAGAAACAAGTTTCATATAAAGGGTATTTGATTTAACTACAAGATATTAATCCCTATTCATCATTTTCAGAGGGCAATACCGTATAATAGAAATAAATTAAACAACCACAGGGGTTTACTATGAAATGGAAATGTTACCAGTAGAATGAAAGAAAGAAGATGCAATACTTTGTCATGAAAAGAAAATGGATAGGAATTAACAAGCATTAACAAGATTATACTATACACACCGTATGATGGCAGTCTTGACTAATTATTTTTCTTTCAGAATACGAGGTGATTGTGGCAGGCTGTCCGACAAAACTACACATGTTAATTTTAGTGACGAAATATGCTAGAAGTAAGAAAGTCTATAATATATGAAATAATGAATGAGAATGAATAGTTGTACGGAGGAAATTGTAATATGTATAATGAAGTGTCTATTTTTGCAGATGATAATAAATGATGGTGAATAGTTACATGAAGAATATGGTAACTATTGGTTTTTGTAAGATACAGACTGATATACGTACAAAGGGAGAATACAAAATTGTTGAGGCTTTCGTGGTCACTTGTTGACAAACTGCCTACTGGCTTCTGTCTCGGGTTCTTTGGCCGACTTTCATTAGAACCCGAGACAGAAGCCAGTAGACAGTTTGTCAAAGGGAGAATAAGTGACAGTCATTCATAATCTCCAAAGATTTACTGTTCTGATAAGAAAACCAACGATGACTGATATTGCAAAATAGCCAATTACTCCATTTCTAACGCAGACAACACACAAGTTACATTCTGCCAGAGGAGATGTGTGGTAATTAACGGTAGTCTTCACAAGAGCAGATGTGTGCAGATCCACAACCGTTTAGGGAAACCCCATGTTGTTTACGTTTCTATGTCCCGCTCGTATTGCAGACTCAACGTAACTTCCATTGTACAACAAGGAATATAATGCATTATTCAGCACTGGGAATCACGCAAGACTAATACGTCAGGAATGGCAAAATTGTGGACCTCGGAATATTGAATTACCTAACGATTTCCGAAACGGAATTTCCCATGTGTTTAGCTCCTGCTACCATTCCACGTACAAAGGCTGTTAATTCCCGTCCTGGGACCATAGTTTCGTCGGAAACCTTTCGACATGAATCACGTGAGTACAAAAGACAGCTCCGCCAATGCACTGTCGTTTTATGCCATGGGTACTCGATACTACCACCATTTGAATATGCCCACATGGCTGCCCCATGACTTGTCACCTCAGTAGGATTTTCGTTAGGTTGCCCTTCCTTAGCCGGCCGCTGTACCGAGCGGTTCTAGGCGCTTCGGTTAGGAATCGCGCTGCTGTACGATCACAGGTTCGAATCCTGCTTTGGGCATGGATGTGTGTGTGCCGAGAATACCAAGTTCGAGGCGTTAAATCTCACCAAAGACAACGCAGCGACCGACGAACTTCATTTAATAACCGAGACCGGAGGCGTTTGGGTAGAGTCGTCAGTGCTAACAGACAAGCCACTGCGTGATGTAACAGCAGAAATCAATGCGGGATCTATGACGAACATATCCGTTAGTGCAGTGTGGCGAAATTTGGCCTTAATGGACTGTAGTAGTAGACGACCGACTGGAGTACCTTTGATAACAGCACTATATCGCCTGCAGTGCCTCTCCTGGGATCGTGACAGCATCGTTTGGACCGGTAGACGATTGGAAAACCATGCCCTGATCAGATGAGCCCCGATTTCAGTTGGTAAGAGCTGATGGCAGAGTTCGAGTCTGGCGCAGACTCTATGAAGCCATGGAGCTAGGTTGTGAACAAGACACTGTGAAAGCTGGTGGTGGCTCCATAATGATGTAGGCTCTATTTACAGGGAATAAACTGAATCCTCTGGTCCAACCGAACCGATCATTAACTGTAAATGGTTATGTTCGGTTACCTGGAGACCATCTGTAGCTATTCGTGGACTTCATGTCGCCAAACAACGGCGGAATTTTTATGGCTGACAGTAATTCATGCCAGAGAGTCACAATTGTTCACGACTGGTTTGAGGAACATTCTGGACAATTCGAGCGAATGACACGGTCACAAAGATCGTCCGACATGAATCCCGTTTTAGGCATTGCCTACACCTCAATAGGTATTTGAAGGGGTGGCTGGCAAAGCTTACAGGTGACAGTTTAGTGGGTAGTGGTGGGTGGAAAAATTCCTGTAGTAGTTGGTGTTAGAGCTGCAACATTTTTAGACTAAAGTCTGCTGATAGGTATACCTGCTTAAAGGAAGGCTCTCTAACTAAGGGTTCACCTTCAGAGGACGTCATGTTTCCAAGCAGAGCAGGCATTAGCATATTTCATCAAAATATAATAAGTATTAGAGATAAATTTAGTGAACTGATTATAGATGTTGACTCTGAAATTATTGGTATGTCGGAGCACCACTTAAATAATTTGACAATTCAGAGGTTTCCTTTACCAGGATACAGATTAGCTGGCTGTTTTTCAAGGAGTTCCTAGCGTGGTGGGGGGGGGGGGGGGGGGAGTGGCTACGTACGTAAGAAACAGTATACCATTTTAGTCCATAGATGTATCACGGTACTGCACTGAACAGATATTTAAATGTTGTGAAACCCAACTTCTAATTGTTGTTGCCTTCAGAGCATTTCTGCTCAAGCTGGAGAGGGTTCTTGATTCCCTTCGTAGGAAGTACCAGAAGTTAGTTATTTCTGAAGACTTCAATATAAATTTTGTATATGATAGTGGAAGAAAAAAGATGTTGGTAGATCTCCTAAATTCATATGATCTGATGCAGACTGTGTTCTTTCAAACCAGGGTGCAGGGGAACAGTAGCACAGCCATAGACAATATATTTATTCATTCTAAATTGCTAGATGGTAATTCTGTTAGTAAAAGGTTGAATGGCCTTTGAGACAACGCTGCACAAATTTTAACACTAAAAGGGTTTTATACTCAAACAAATGTCACATATAATTACAAACTATGTAGGAAAGTTAATCCAACAGTAATATAGAGTTTTTTAAACATTGTCAAGGAACAAGAGTGGCAGGATGTTAATAGCGCTGATATCATAGATGAAAAATATAATGCTTTCCTTAACACATTTCTCGTGCTCTTTGAGAGTTTCTTTCCATTAAAACAATCTAAACGGGGTACTAGCAGTAGTAGGCAACCTGGGCGGCTGACTAGTGAGATAAGGATATTATGTAGATCAAAGTGGGAATTATATCAAAATGTTAGAAGTGGTGACAATCAATATACAGTAGCCCATAACAAATAGTACCTTAAAGTGCTTAAAAATGTTATTCGGTAGGCAAAGAATATGTGGTATGAAAACAGAATACCAAATTCACATGATAAAATTAAAACCATATGGTCAGTTGTGAAGTGTCTGCTCAGCAGCACAAGGTCGACGTTATAATGTCAGTTCATAGCAAAAATATTTCTGTTACTGATAAAACACACACACACACACACACACACACACACACACACACACACACACACACAGATATATATATATATATATATATATATATATATATATATATATAGTATTTAACAATCATTTTCTAAGCATTTCTGGTAAATTAAATAAAAATTAAGTTTCTGTAGAGAATCATATAACTTCCTTGACAAGTGCCTGTCCGAGATTGATGACTGAAATACTCTGAGATACAGAAAAGGGGGAGATTGAGTCAATAATAAAATCACTGAAGACTAAGGACTCTCATGGTTATGATGGAGAGCCTAGCAGAATATTAAAGTACTGTGCGACACATATTAGCCCTGTGCTAAGCCAGATTTGTAGTTTTTCCTTTAATAATGGTCAGTTTCCTGAACGATTAATGTATTCGGTAGTAAAGCTGCTTTATAAAAATGGAGAAAGGGATAATGTATATAATTGTAGACCTATGTCTATGCCATCAGTGTTTGCTAAAGTTATTGAAAAGGCTGTGTATGCAAAGATAACTGATCATTTTTTATCACACGATTTGCTATCAAATGTACAGTTCGGTTTTAGAAGTCATTTACCAACTGAAAATGCTATATTCTCTTTTCTCTGTGAGGTACTGGATGTGTTAAACAAAAGGTTTCGAACGATAGGCATATTTTTTGAGTTAACTAAGGCATTTGATTGTATTGATCTCAAAATATTGCTCCAGAAGTTGGACCATTACAGAATACGGGGAGTAGCTCACAATTGGTTCACCTCTTACTCTAGCAACAGTCAGCAGAAGGTTATTTTTCACGATGTTGAGAATGGCTGTGGTGTGTGATCTGAATGGGATACGGTGAACTGGGGCTGTTTCTTGTTTATATAAATGATATGCCCTCTAGTATTACGACTAACTCTAAAGTATTCCTGCTTGCTGATGACACTAACTTGGTAGTAAAGGATGTTGTGTGCGACATTAGCTCTGTTTCAAATAATGCAGTTCATGCCATAACTTCATAGCTCGTAGAAAATACGCTAAATCACAGTAAGTCTCAGTTTTTACGGTTTATAACACGTAATTCATCAAAAACTGACGTTTTAATTTCACAGAATGGACGTATGATTAGTGAAACTGAACAGTTCAAACTTCAAAAAATGGCTCTGAGCGCTATGGGACTCAACTGCTGAGGTCATTAGTCTTCAAACTTCAGATAGATAGTAAACCGTCGTGAAAAGCCCACATTCAGGATCTTGTTAAAAGACTTAATGCTGCAATTTTTACTATTCGGACGGTATCTGAAGTAAGTGGTCGTTCGACACGAAAATTAGTCTGCTTTGCTTATTTTCATTCGCATATGTCGTATGCTATTATATTTTGGGGTAACTCTTCCCATTCTCAAATGATATTTCTGGCTCAGATAAGTGATGTAAATTAACGAACCTCTTGACGACCCTTGTTCACGAGTATGGGAATTTTGACACTGGCCTGTCAATATATGTATTCCTTACTGTCATTTGTTGTTAACAATATTAGCTTATTCCCAAGAATAAGCAGCTTTCACTCAGTTAAGATTCGGAAGTAATCAAACCAGCATTTGGATCGGACTTCCTTAACTTTATGTAGGAAGGGGTGCGTTATACTGCTGCATCCATTTTCAATAAGCTACCACTCGAATTCAAAACTCTTAACAGTAATCCACGTGCTTTGAAATCGAAACTGAAGAGTTTCCTCACAGGTCACTCCTTCTATTCTGTCGAGAGTGCCTTGAAAAATTAAGCTGATTCTTGTTGTATTGTTGATTGTGTTTACTTAACTTTATTGCTTGCCTTTTTTCGAGTTCATAAACATTTCATTTTTATCTGTTATGACTTTCATGTTGTAATTTCATGTACTGACACGTTCCATGACCTAGGAGGTTTGCTCATCAGTTTGGTCCTACGGAACTTGGCGTGTAAATAAATAAATTGATGTGACATAATCGAGAGGTCATTTCGTGCTCAAAGTCCTGCACTGGTAAAATTTTCGCGGTTATTGGCGTCTACAGAGGCAGCACGGCTCAATATTTCTGCAGAGAACCTCCAACGACATGTTGACTCCATGCCACTTCGACTTGCTGCCCAACGCCGGTCAAAAAGGAGGTTCCACGGGATATTAGGAGATATCCTACGGCCTCTGTCATCTCCTCGTTTACCACACTGATCATTTCTCAGTCCATTTCTTTATGTATAACCTATAATTCCTTGCACATTTACGGTTTGAAAATACTTGTATTGGGAGATTGCAACGCGGAATTGGCGGTGGTGAAATATTGAAGGGGCGAGTGAGATTCTTTCATCATGAAAAGTGACGATTTATTTAGGTAAACACATGGGATGAACATCAGAAACTGTCTGTCAGAATTACATTAGTTCATGGTGCAGATAAGAGTGTATGATCACAAATGATTACTGCGTAGGTGTGCCTTAATACAGTTCAAAAATAGGACGCAAGAGGATCGCGCGGTTTCACGAACATTTGCACAATGAAAAGGCGGGGAATGGTTTATTTAATTTCATGTATTTTACAAGTATGTTCCGTAGAACCAAATTTAAGGAGCAAATCTCCAGGGTCATGGAACGTGTCAGTAAGTGAAATTACAACATAGGGTAATAACAGATAAAATAATATGTTTATGGAATGACAAGCCATCAGTTTAAATAAATGGAGTCAATAATATAATATAGGAATTAGATTAATTTTTCAAGGAACTCCTCAAGAAAATAGGAGTGACCCATGAGGAAACTTTTCAGTTTCGATTTGAAAGGGCGTTGATTGATGCTAAGATTTTTGAATTCTTGTGGTAGTTTATTGAAAATGGATGCAGCAGTATACTGCACACATTTCTGCACAAAAGTGCGATACAAGCGCAGGCTCTATTTCTGCCTAGTATTAACTGAGTGAAAGCTACTAATTTTTGGAAATAAGCTGATATTGTTAACAAGAAACGACAGTAACTAATATATATACTGAGGTCAGTGACAGAATACCGATCCTACTGAAAAGTGGTCGACATGAAGTTGGCGATCTTTCACCACTTATTGTCTGAACTGCTCGTTCCTGACCCAAAAATATCCTTTGAGAATGGTAAGACTTAGACCAAAATATAATACGAAATGACATAAGTTAATGAATATAAGCAAAGTAGACTACTTTTGGTGTCGAACTATCGCTTACTTCAGATACCGTTCGACTAGTAAAAATGGCAGCATTAAGTCTTTCAACAAGATCCTGAACGTGATCTTTCCGCGACAGTATACTATCTATCTGAACACCTAGAAATTTTAACTGTTCAGTTTCACTTATCATATGCCCAGTCTGTAAAAAAAAAAAACTTTGGGTAGTGTTAAATTGTGTGTTAGAAACTGTAAAAATTGAGTCTTACTGTGATTTAGCGTTAGTTTGTTTTCTACAAGCCATGAACTTACGTCATGAACTGCACTATTTGAAACAGAGCCAATGTTGCACAATACAACATTTACTACCAAGCTAGTGTCATCAGCAAACATAAAAAATTTACAGTTACCTATAATAGTAGAGGGCACATCATTTACATAAATAAGGAACAGGAGTGGCCCAAACACTGATCCCTGGGGCACCCCCAATTTGACAGTGCCCCACTAACACCCCACAGCACAGTCATTCTCAACAATGTGAATAATGATCTTTTGCTGACTGTTGTTAAAGTAAGAGAGTTACTGGCCGTATTCCATAATGGTCCAACTCCTTGAGCAACATTTTGTGATCAACATAAACAAACGCCTTAGTTGAATCAGAAAAAATGCCTAGCATTCGAAACCTTTTGTTTACTCCGTGCAGTACCTCACAGAGAAAAGACAATACAGCATTTTCAGTTGTTAAATCACTTCTAAAGCCGAACTGTACATTTGATAGCAAATTTTGTGACATACAATTATCCTTTTCAATAGCTTTAGCAAACACTGATGGCATAGAAATAGGTAAAAAATTTTCTATATTATCACTTTCTCCCTTTTTTAAAGCAGCTTTACTACTGAGTACATTAATCGTTCAGGAAACTGACCATTATTAAAGGAAAAATTACAAATATGGCTTAGTACAGTGCTAAAATGTGCAGCACAGTACTTTGATACTCTAAGTACTCTGTTATATCCGTGAGAGTCCTTAGTCTTCAGTGATTTAATTATTGACTCAGTCTCCCCCTTCTCAGTATCACAGAGGAGTATTTCAGACATCAGTCTCGGAGACGCATTTTCCACGTGAGTTGTATGATTACCAGTAGAAAATAAGTTTTCATTTAATTCATCAGAAATGCTCAGCAAATGATTGGTAAATACTGTACATACACCTGACTTGTCAGTAACAGAAATGTTTTTACTACTAATAGACTTTATTTTGTCGACCTTGTGCTGCTGACCAGACACTTCCTTCACAACTGACGATAAGGTTTTCATTTTATCGAGTGAATTAGCTACTGTATTTGCATACTCTTTGCCTTCCTAATAATATTTTTAAGCACCTCACAATACTGTTTGTAATGGGCTACTTATCTTGATTGTGACTGCTTCTAACATTTTCATATAATTCCCACTTCGTTCTTCGTGATACCCGTATCCCACTAGTCAGCCATTCAGGGGCGCTTTTAGTGCTAGTACCCCGCTTAGAAGGTTCTAATGGAAAGCAACTCGCAAAGAGGGTGTTCCCTACAACTACTAAGACATTCAGAGATCGAATGGAGGGAACAGTAGCCGCCGTTATCTCAAGTACACGAAGTGTCACGCGTTTTAAAAATAATTAAGGTGGGTAACGGACGGTGTTTCTCCTGGACGTAGGGGTTTGTTCAGGACAATATCTCCCGCACTACAAATGTCATAGAGGTGTTTTGGAAGAGCTGCGAGATCATGAAAGCGTTGAGTCCTAATGGAAAAATGCCGCGATGTTGAACACAAATGATGGCGTATTAAAATGATATTAACTCCACACCAAGTTCTTCACACGATACGCGGATTATCAAGAGAACACATTAAAATAAGCCACAGTGTTCAAGATAACGAAGTCTGGCCATCCAGGATGATGGTCCAAGTCTGTAGAATGAAATGACCATCGCATTACTCTCAAACACAAAATTAAGTGGAAGGACCATAACATGGCATATCGACGCATTTCCCTGACATAAATAATGCTGAAGCAGAACAGGTGAAACCCTCCTGCAAGTCGTATTAGTACATTCAGATTCCTGTATCGATACCGGGACGAACCAGGTGAGCAGAGCGAGACCGCTCACGTACCCAGGCGCCGTCAGAGAGACGAGAATGGTGCCTGTCCCTGAGACGTCTCTGTTTGCAAACCAGGTGCAGGGGAGAAAGGTCCGTTATGTATGACCAACTACCACGCGACAAAGTTTGAACCGGACGTTTGTCTTTGGCCCTGCTGTCAACATCGTTCTTTCCATGTATACACATACTCACCCACTCATGATCGGTTATGTTATATACAGAGACTGGAAAGGGTCTCTATCAGCAAAGTAAACACGTGCATCGTGAAAAATCAGCATTACTGATAAGCGAGGTGAGTCGTGAATGCGTGGTCTATGAAACGGCTCTAACTGACCCACTTCAAGTAATGTGACACATGTCTTGAATCTCTCTGCGACTTGCATTCAACTTGTTGAGATGAAAATCGTGCGTAAAATTGGAGAATAATATGACAACTAAAGGCAGCTTCTAGAGACATTAATTCTGCTGACCGCTGTTCATTTCGAGTATGTTATACACTTACATGGCGCTAGAAAGAACAAAACTAGTATGAGCACATGTGCAAATGAGCGTTAATCATCGTAGGTTTGTAAAACCACTTCGTGAGAAAAATAATTTATGAAATATGTGGTTTGGCATTCAGTTACTATTCAGAAAATGGACATGAAATGTCCTCTAATGGATCACGTGCTCGTGTAGTATAGGTAGGGGTGTAAATGTGGAAACCCAGTTTGCTTTTGCTGAATAAAAGAAATGTTTACTTCTCTTTCAGCATCAAAAATTAGCCAAAGCCAATTCATAATGTTTTAACAATGAATGTAAATTATGAAACACAAGAACTAAATATGTTAAAAATTTAAAAAAAATTATGCTTGCACAACAACTCACTAATTTTTCAAGAAGTGCGGGTAATGTGGAAATGCCTTAAAATTGTGGGAACCTGACTACTTCAAACGAAAACTATTGAAAATTTTAGAAGCTATTTTGTTTTATATCAAATTTAAATAATACAAAAATATTTTTAAACACAACTGTACTAGAAAAATGCTTCATAACCGAAGTTCACTTGCAAAAATCGCGTATGTTAATATCTCCTTCATTTCCGGCACGCAAAGAGTTACTCCAGTCCTCACACACTACACACTTAATCCACAATTCTCCCCGAATGTCTTTGGAAAATGCGCCTTCACAGAAAATACAAATTGCATCTTCTTCAGTAGGTTTTTCTTCCCCAACTGCGAGATCCAAATGTTTCTCGCCTGAAGAGACAGTTGTGCATTGGGCTCTTCATCTGAATCCTCAGATGACTTAACCCGCTTTTTGCACGGTTTTCTAGGAGGAGCTTCACGTTTTTTCTTGCTTTTGGCAGTCGCCTTAGGAAAATTCTGTTTACCCTTCAGTAAGGAGTCTTCAAGGCGTGATCTGTAAGGCGAAAGTGTCAAAACAGCTGATGAACCTGGATTACGACCTCTGTGGGAAACCGTCCTCTTTGGAGGAAGGACTGGCATGATAATTTGTGGAGACACACACGTATTTGATGAGGTATTTGACAACGATGTTGACCTTCTGTTTTATCCATTTCAATGAGATACTGCACCAACTGTTTCTCAGTAACATCAGGTAGTACAAGCTTGCGTCCAAGTCTCAAAGAAACACATTCTTCAGGTGACATATCACTATGCACAAACCTTTGAAGTGTTTTCTGAGGTACACTGAAAGCTTTTACTGCTCTTCTTAACCCCATCTGCTTTCCCTTGAGGCTATTATAGCCTTAATCATGTTTTCAGCATCCCACTTCTTCACAATAGCTCTTGGTTTCCGATCAGTTAGCTTTCATGGCATCTAGAAACAGACGCAAAACGTATCAGAAGTAATGTATTTGATGTTGGTATTGTAGAAACGTTTCCACAATACCATCGTATGTATGCTTCCATATTACCTACACAATAGGCATTTTAAGTTTCGGTAGATTACATTAAGCAACTATCCATTTAAGGTTAACAAAGGACTGCTAAAACCTTCTATGCACCTCCCTTTATAAGCTGTCAGACGTATAGAAAGATAACTACAAAGTATATAGATAAATATAATAGCACAACATACCTCGAAAAAGGTTTAGAAAATGCGCGAACGTAAATTGCATCACTGTCACGGCGTATGTTGCTCAACTAACTTCTAACCCTCTACCGTGACGAATAGGAACTATTGCAACAATTTCTGGTTGCCCCACTACAGTGCAGCACTCTACAGGCCAGTACTAGACGTTTCCACATTACCCACACGCTTCCACATTTACACCCCTACCTCTACCAAATACTTGAAAAGACATATAAATGACTCCAAAACTATTCTATCTAATCCCTGTAATGTAATATAGAGGGTGAGAAAGTAATATTAAAGGCTACCTATATGCTCGGATGACTCTATTAACAGTTGATTGATACATATTCAACAATCACTCAAACCAATTTACACAAGTGCAATGTGAGCAGGAATGGTTCTCAGCAATGATTCTGGACGAAGTAGCTTCGAAATTCCTTTCTCTACGATACACAAAGGCACATGTCTACAATTTAAAAGTGGTGAGCTGTATCTCCGGGCAGAGAAGAGGAACAGAAGTGAATGATTGCCTTTCCATTGTGCTCTATCGAAGACAAAATTCGGCGCCGAGTTTGGCTGACTACATTCCGCTCACAAAGTACTGCTTCAGGACACGCTTTTAACTACTCAGCTAAGAGGAAGGCTGCTCCAGCAGACGAAAATGTGGACTATACGGTCTTTGAGTTACACAGAGGTTTCACAGCAAGCATACTGATACGTAAGATGAAAGCCGTTTGTAGCAGAATGGCTTCACAGTGACATGTGTTCGGTATTGCTGGCACTACTGCGCACTTCGCGGCTGAAAGCTGAGAACAGAGCTGCCATTTGTCGGGGTTCTCCTCTCACCGAATGGTGTATGGCGCGGCGTACTACTGTTGTCGATGAACGTCGCAAGTGCAGTAGCAGCTGTGTTGTGGAATACCGTGCAGTGGAAACTTTTACACGAGGAAGTTTCGGCGCAGAACTTCTAACAGCAGAGTCTAAGAAAGGAGAGATGAAAGTAAGTACTTAAAGTCATCACATCATGAGTGTTGTCTACTATGGTGGCAGCTTCCATGTAGTTCTTGTATTTTTTAGCACTGATAACGGCTAGGCTCTAGCCAAAATCTAGATTTGCCAAATAAAACCTGCCAAAGAAGGACGACTGGTTGCTGTGCTCTATCATTTGTAAATCATATCGCAGTCTCTGTGTGCACCCACGTTGCTAAGTGAAGGTAAGCTGATCTGAGTGGTCTTATTGCTCTTTGTCCTGCACTAAATTTGATCTTTATGTCAGCTTGTGAGGAGTACTACCGACTTAAGTAAATCGTACTTGTTATACATCTGGTAGATGCATTCTCTCGCTGTTAACGTCAACAATGCCCAAGCTGGTACCGCGCATGTATGTGAATGTAAGGAGTGTTCGTCTGATGCTCCTTCACACATACGAAGAACTTCTTAAAGCGTTTATTAAGACTCTGAAATTGCAGGCTGGAGCGCGGTAAATTGTTTTTTTTTTTTTTTTTTTTTTTTTTAGAATTCACGCTGTGGTGGCACTGTTGGTCGAATAGAGGGGAGAGTGGGCGTGGTTTATAGTGACCGAGACCGAGGGGACGTTTATATTCAGTTGTTGTTCAGTTGCGATAATGCAGTGGACACGTGAGGAGCGCTCATTTTGTGTTGAAGTGTATTTCTCGAATTCCCACTCGATCACCACAGTGCAGCGTTCGTTTCGTTCACGATTTGCAATACCCTAAAGCGGATCGTTCCTGTTACGCAATCAATTTTAGATTGGATAAATGCATTCGTAGGAATAGGGGATGCGTCGTCTGTCCGAAGGGGACCTGAGAGAAGCGTTACAACACCACAAAATGTCGAACGAGCTAGAGCAGCAGCACTGCAATCTCCTAAATGCTCAGCGCGCAAACACGCACTTGCTCTTGGCATTTCAAGACGTTCTCTACACCGGATCCTTCACAACGAACTGAATTTTCACCCATATGAAATGTGCGTGGTCCAGTAGTTGTCAGTACGTGATTATGTAACACGAAGAACTTCTTGTGAAGACATGATTGCAACCATACCACGTGACGCAAGTGTGTTCTTTTCTGATGAGGCACAATTTCACCTCAATGGATGTGTAAACAAACATAATATGCGCTACTGGAGCGACACGAACCCCAGGCGTCTTCACAAGAGACCTCTGCATTCACGCCGCGTCACAGTTTGGTGCGCCATATCACGAGTAGGCATCACTGACCCTCATTTTTTCCAGGAAAATCGTCGTGCTGTAACCGTGAATTCTGATCGTTACTTAACTTTGCAGTATGATTTATTCCAGCCGGCTTTCGAGGCAATGCAATTACAGGATACCTGGTTTTAACAAGACGGTGCCACTGCACACGCAGAGGGCGTTACCATGAACTTTTTGACACAAAGGTTTCCTGGAAGTCTTATCTCTCGAATGGGGATCTCAACTTTCCCACACGATCACCGGACTTGGCCCCGTGCGATATTTTTATGTGGGGTTACGTGAGGTCAAAGCTGGATTGCAAGCGTCCCAACACCCTGGAAGGCCTACAAAACAATACTGAGGCTGACATTGCAAGAATACCAGAAACCATGATTGAAAGAGTGCATAAGAATTTCAGAAAACGACTTCAGCAGTGTGTGGATTGTGGAGGTATACATTCGTTGATATACTGTTGAAACCACGTAAGTAGAAACTTACATTATTGTCCAATGTGAGAAAAATAAAAGTCTAAGTTTCTAAGTGTTAATTATTTTTTTATTTCCTTCCCTAATCAGCAATTTAGCGCGCTCTACCTTATATTAAGTCGGCCAATTTAATCACACAAAGGTGTTCGGAATTATTTTGAGGTTAGTAGACGGTACCACATCATGATTGTTGATCAGTAACTTCAGTTGGCGGTACATATTGCTACTTGAACATAAAGGAAAACGCTTCTCTGAACGCCGATACCCTGTTAAATTAATGTGAAAATGTAGTGGAGGAGTGGTTTCTTCTACATGAAAGTGGAATAAATTGGTTAATACAAGCGCGATTGAGTTTAGGTTATTTTGTGGAGTGTGCTATGTCGTGCTACGTTCCTAACGGTCGATAAATCGAAATAGTATGATCTGTACTATTATTATCTCAAAGTGATGTTTTCTGTTTTACAACTGAGAAGCTCTGGTATTCGTGTAGTGTAAGAAATGCGGGTTCATGTTAGGCACCTGGTCAAGATCATTTAATAGCGAAGTGTGTTCTCTTTGTAAAGCCCCCATATTCCATTCCAATAGCCGCAATAGTAATAAACGAAATATGTTAAGGAGCTTTACATGCTGTGCTTTTGCAGTTAAATGATAACAATGAAATAAAATATCTGAAAACATCGTAGCCTTTGAATTTTTTCAGTCCAAGGGTACTAAATTTCTTTCTGCTACTGGTAACTCTTCAGTGTTCTGCATGTTAGCTGCCATTACTCACACGTCGTATTCTTCCTTCAGCTTCTCAACATGTAGCATCGTACGTATCTCCTTCTACAATAACCTAGCCGTCAGACACGAGTGTACAAAGAACTTTTCACACACTTACAGTAATAGAAAACAATGAGTTAACCAGAAAGTGCAACTTCACAACGTGTCATACCTAAAACTAAGCACTTCGAGACTGGCTATTTTATTTCAGAAAATATTTGTTATGAGTGTTACTTAATTTTTGGAACATGGAAAATACCTAAAAAATTAAGTGGTCGCTAGAAAACAAAAATAAAATTCAGTTTCAAAAGAAGATAAACAGTATAGAAGTTTAAAATCACTTCTGGAGGCGCAGTTTAACTTAATCGTTCACTGCAGAGAGATACATCCGTGTAATTACCATCAAAATGGGACGTACGAATGCCCGATCGATTCACACGCAGATTGCTGGAAGCGATATCTCCGCCAGCGGTCCATTTTTCGTCTCTCTTAATTGGATCAAATTTGTAGCAGCCTGCGCTCTTTTGCTCGCCCGTTCGCCCTCCCTCGCTCCCTCTCGCTCATTTCCTGCCTGCCCAGCTGCCGCGGCGGTCCTAAATGAAGTCATAAAGTCGGCACGTTCTCGCCACATTAACTATTCACCGCTGCACAACTTTAGCCACGGCGCTCTAATTCCTTCGCCCTTTGTGTCACACACATCCGATTAAGATTTCTATCGTTCCTCCACTTCCGATGCCGCACTGTTCGACACGAACGCGTAATTTCGGATGACGCGGTGATAAACCGGCAGCGCGGAATAAGTTAAGAAAATTGACGACAGATATAAAAATGTAATTAATTGACAGTGGGGGAGGAACTGCAGTTCGCGTGACGTCGAAGGTCCTCGTTAGCAACGGGAATTGAATCCCGATTGAGCTCTCCTAGCGGACTGCGCGAAATGGAGGAGGGGGACGGGTTGACGAGAACGGCCTACGTAATTTTAAATTAGATTTCTACCTGGAGAGGGGTGCTTTGTCGGGACCGGGAAATGTTGGTGTTCGCTCGCTGTGAAATGTCGCCCACTGAGTGAGCGGGTTTCCTTTCTACTCGTCTGCTACGATCTCGCCATCTCTGCTATCCAACAATCCTCTATATCTTACTGATGCCTGCTCCGCGCTAGCTTTACCATTTCTCTCTGAGGCCCTTTCCCTACTCTCTTCTTACGTAGGCAAGAGAGAGCTTTAGAATGCTTCGCCACATATTTCATCGAGTGTGTCGATACATTTTCCACGGTTGGGGCGCAGCACCTGCCTAAATGCATCGAAAGTGAGTGCTCCATCCATTACCTAAAAGAAAAGGCCGCGTTTCGTGGCAGTTATGACCATTTCTGGAGTGGAGATGCTGTCCAGAATCTTAGCCATGCCCCCACAATACAAATAACGTAAGAGAAAGAAGAGCATAAAATACTTAGCGAATTTTAATGGAAAAGAAAACTACGTTCTCGCAGCCGTAAGGATGATACACTCGTTGCTGTATATATATTCCTTTTTCCACCATTCCTTTCACAAATATCTGATTCAATTACACAGTTCATAAACTACAGACGTTTCACAGTGAACAAATAAGCAGGCATAGCTAGCTCTCTATTCTCATGGCACGTTCTACTAGTGCCACAGATCGGAACCGATGGCGTAATTAAATTGAATACCAACTACTTACCAAACTTAGAACTTTGAGCCTTTGTTGAGACCTAAGCCCCTTAAAGGCTAGCCAGTGGCCTCAGACATAGAGACTACACGCGAAATAAGGTCCAAGATGAAGACGATCTAAGGCCTTAACAAGTTAAACAACAGCAGTATCTATAAATCTTATTCTTAAAATCAGGTTCGCCAAGATCGCTTGTAAATCTTTTTAATGATCACCGGTTTCGACAGATCTGTGCTGTCGTCATGGTATCTGAAAGTTTAATGAACAAACATTCCAAGTCAAGGTAGCTCATACATAAATGGTTTCATGTAAACACTGTGCCATCACTGATGAATTAGAACGTGGATTCTAACATTAAAAGAAGTTAATGGTCTTTACAAACTTGCAAGTCACATAGTGATGTTGCGTCATATTTTTACAATAAATGGTAGCAAGGAACATCAGCATGTTAAACATAAAACATCACAAATATAAAAGCCGAATCAAGTTGTGGTCATGTTGTAGGGCACGATTTCAATTAATACCACAACAGTGACTGAGACAGTACGATACTTGCCCAGATGAGACTGTATACAGTTGTTTACTTTGCGGTATCAACAAGTCGATATGTACTTACATGAATCCCCAACTACGTGTGTCACAATACAAATTATTTCTTCATTAAAAAAAAGGTAAATTTACGTATTAAAAATGACACTGTGTATTTTCAAAATATAATTCATCGTAAATTTGTAACGTATAAATGTTACCTAATTTTATGTAAAGTAATTTTATTGAGGCTGGAGTTTAAATAGGTCTATTTGGAATTTGTTAACTGCATTTCTGGAATTTGTATATATTTTGGATGTCTTAAACGCTGAAGCGACAATTTTGAATTGTGTTATATTCGTGTACAGTTTTTGCTCAAAGTAGCTGTGCTGTCGTCAGAGGAGTGTTAAGAGAGGCGCCGAGCAGAGGTCTGGTAGCAATGCACTTAAGTGTATTTGTGTTTAAGTATAATGATTTGTCTTTGCATATTGTGGAACAGAGAAGAAAGGTTCAATTTGTGATTTAGAATGAAATGAGGTGTAATGAGATTAGAAACGCGTATGAAGAGGAATGAAGGTAATATTTTTCATTTAGTTGCATTGCAGTTGCGCGTAGTTTGGAACCGTTGTGGAATTTTCATTCAAGATTGTATAATTTCCAGTCTAAGATATTTTCCATGTTTATTAATAATTTTGTCTAACATTTGTGAGAGTAGCAGTTTCATATCAAAGTTGTCCTTTGTCAGTGTTAATGAGTGTCGTAACATGAATTTCATACAAGTAATAATACATGAGATAACTTGAAAACGATTTTTAAGGAAATATTTTACCAAAGAGCATCATCCACATCTTCGATTCAATTCATTTTTATTTGAAGAGTGAGTAGTTTGCTTGTTGCATGGAGCATTCCTCTAAGTTCTCAGCAGCTGCATTTGAAATTTGCAGTTGACGCACAGAGAGCAGCAAACACTGCGTTTCGGAGCAATTACATTACGAGGTAAGATATTTCATTTCAGGATCAGTTTTCTACGAAAATATCAACGCACGGGGACAACTTCATGAACAGCATTATTAGGCAGATCATTAACGCACAGGGACTACTTTCCTTAATTAAAGAGGTGAAGAGTAAGGTTTAGGATTTAGTCACTTTTCACATTTTTGGAAAGATTATGAAACAGAGCCAAATTCATGTTCTATTCTCGCAGGAAGATATATTTGGTTTCTTTCACAGTTGAAAATGCACGAAGTCACGCAAAGCTAAATAATAGCTATGTTACAAGCAACCAACCAAGCCATGTCCGAAAGAACAGACACCTTGCATTCATGTAATTGATTCGCATCGATAGGCAGTGACTCCAAAATCTCGAATGTGGATGCATAACATCGGTCGACCTCCGGCGGGAATCTAAAATTATCGAGCGTTGAGGACGTTGGACGGGGACTGCGGACAGGTGACTCTAGGTGGGAATGTGAGTAGGCTGGGCAGCGTGCCGAGATAGTACGTGCATTTACGTTAGACTCTGTGTCCGGATGGCGCAGTGATTAACGCGAATGCGTAAGTGAGAGATCCCTGGTTCGAGCCCCAGACCAGTAGACATTTTCTCTCGTAGCCACCGATCCAGCCTGAAGCCCAGATGCAGCTAATAGCATCACGTCGTTTCCTTTCTTTCTTGCCCCTGCGCCTTCAATTTACATAGTAGCCTCATCTGCGCAAATACCATTCTAGCTCAGTCGCTGTTGTTAAATGAATGTGTGCGCTCTGTTGACACAACATCACTATGTACTTTGTAAGTTTGTAATGATCACGAACTTCTGTTAATAAGTTACATGGGACATTCTAATGATTCAGTAATACAGCCTATAGAGCGTTTATGTGCAACTACCGGATATTATTTCCAATCCCATCACGCAAAAGACCTCAGTTCAAACGAAGTCTCCACAGTATCAACAAGTGTAACATATCACATGCTACAAGAAAGACAGTAATTTATGTACATCAAAACGCATTGCTGACAAATAATCCTGAACGAAGTTTGACAGGCGTTTCTCTCTCCTGGAAGGTAGCATCTGAGACTGAGAGACAACCCTCAGAAAACAAAGAGACACCGAAGAAATGAAAATCATTAAGAATGTCAAATAATTTCATATTTTAAGATAAAGGTAAGTATGCCACTGATGCCTATAGAGCACATTTTTCAGTTACACATCCATAGAAAATGAAAGACAGCGAGTACCTGTCAGATATGACGATCAGACGCCATATTAGCACAGGGTACTGTGAGTTAACGAACATTTCGCTCTCATTTAAATCTATGGTTGAAAGAGACAGCCTTCCAGGAACTGTGAAACGAATCCTGTTGTCCAGGACCGTGTGTCACAAAGAGCGCAGATTCGCCACGAGATGAGGAAATTGACAGGCGTCTATTGTGCTGAATGAGGCCAAGCTGATCGGGCTTAAGCGCTGTAGTGTGTGAGTGAGACGGACAAGAACCTACATCATAGGGAAACCGCGTAGAAGTTGTTTGTGGCCAGGGAGATGTAACAGTGTTAAATAAGGCGGACCTAAGTTCGGCCATAAATGGAAACATTTATGAAAACTATTTAATTATGTAGTAATGCAGGAAATGAAGCCACCGTAATTTAATCTACCCTACATAAATTTTCATGGTGATCCCAATAAAACTTGGATATTGATCATACCTATAATAGTTTAGGATTTACTGTTAACATGGAATTTATAAGTTTTGCTAAAATCTGAACACTTTGATCGACCTTAGCGACCGATATTTCATATAGAAGAGCATCACTGAAATTACAAACGTTGTAATTATCAACCCAGTAACTTTATTTGTTTAAAAGATATAGTAAATTTTAGCTATCAGTATTTTCAGTTAAGTATCAGATCATCATTTCTTCCACAGAAAACACATTGAACGATGACAGCATGACACCCTATTGAATCATTAGGTAACAGAATATTTGTTGTAAAGTTTAGTGCCTAATAGTTACTTTAGTTTTTTATTTATTTGTCAGAAAGCACATGGGTGCAAGGCTATTGGCCATGGCATTCAAAGCTAAGAAGGAAATTGTGTTGGTTTACCGTGCGACTGCTACGGCCGCAGGTTCGAATCCTGCCTCTGGCATGGATGTGTGTGATGTTCTTAGGTTAGTTAGGTTTAAGTAGTTCTAAGTTCTAGGAGACTGATGACCACAGCAGTTGAGTCCCATAGTGCTCAGAGCCATTTGAACCATTTGTGTTGGTGTCATGTAAAAGAATTTAACATATATTATGTAATGGATATTATTGTTTCTTGATTTAGAACGTGAAAGTGGTCGAGCTTTTGTTATTTACATATTTTAAAATATGAAATAACGTAGAATAAGCTGTAGCCAATCAGATGGACGGCTTCAGGAAAGGGAACTGCGCTAGTCAGTTGAGCGACGATGTTCGGCAGGCGGGGCACGCGGCCGGAGACGGAGATTGCTGGTCTAGACACCAAAGGATACAGTTCGGATGGAGATGCGAAAGCCGGCCTCTGATGGCGGAGCTGTTCTAGGCGCTTCAGTCCGGAACCGCGTGAGCGCTACGGTAGCAGCTTCAAATCCTGCCTAGGGCATGGATGTGTGTGATGTCCTTAGGTTAATCAGGTTTAATTAGTTCTAAGTTCTAGGGGATTGATGACCTCAGATGTTAAGTCCCATAGTGCTCAGAGCCATGTGAACCATTTTGAGATGCGAAAGTGGACAGTCGGTCTTTAGGCATCTAGGAAGTGAAACGACATAGAAAATTTCGTGTTGTGTGGTATCGCAGGACTTAATCCGTGAACGGTGAGCAGCCGTGCGTCCGGCGTGAACTCCAACTTTTCGTGTAAGTCACGAGGTGGAATATTGGACTTGTATTTCGCAATGAGATTGTGAATGATCGAACTGTGTCAAATGGATAAGCGCTCGAATGTAACAGTAACTCCAAAAAAATGGTTCAAATGGCTCTGAGCACTATGGGACTTAACAGCTACGGTCATCAGTCCCCTAGACCTTAGAACTACTTAAACCTAACTAACCTAAGGACAGCACACAACACCCAGCCATCACGAGGCAGAGAAAATCCCTGACCCCGCCGGGAATCGAACCCGGGAACCCGGGCGTGGGAAGCGAGAATGCTACCGCACGACCACGAGATGCGGGCAACAGTAACTCCAAAATACGACCACTTTCGCTATTAGTTTGCTTTCTGAATAAACATTGTTTTACCAAAATCGCAACTATGTGACCTACATTATTTATGGGTCGTTAATTTAGCTCCCAGTATTATTGTTACTGTTATGAAATGTTATATTAACTTCGTACGTTTCATATAATTTCGCAAACTTCCCATCAGCCAGACAATTTAACCAAAGGGTCACAAGTGTCTAATTTAGGGTATGTAATGCGACACGTACGGTTCAACCCCTAGACGACTATGAGCCAAGACATTTCGACGAAGAGGACCCGCATGTGAGCCCGAACATCTTTGGGATGTTAGCTCGCAGTTCAGATAGAGTGCAGTAAATGCACTGATTCAAAACACTATGACGTGGATAGTGTGGCGGCCATGCAGTGCCTCTGAAGGACACGTAATATATATACTGTACTTGACTATGGAGTCGTCAGTTGTTTCCAGGACCGTACTAGGTTAGCAAATATAGTAAATATGCTAGGAGGCGGTCATAACGTGTGATTCTCGCAGTGACTTCAGTTAGAGAGAGGTGATGTACTGGAAGCACACAAACCTGAGTTGTCTTTAAGAATTACCCACCTTGTCTGACATGAGATATTAGCTCAGTGGTGATGCGTGTAATTTGAGAACAGTGTTCTTGAACTTCAGGTTCATGAAGGATTCATCATACGCATACACCTTAAAAGCACCCATTAGACGAGTTAGTTTTGCTTTCGGAATGGTAAATAAAGACCAGTACTTCACCTGAAACCGTTTGCTAGAAAGCTAGTTTACTAACAAGAAAGAAACCCTTTTTACATTAATGTTGGGTTCGGAAACAATCTTCTTCTCCGGAATTATCGTTGGCGTCAAAAATACATAATTACATGCGAACGATTGCAAGTGATAGAGGGAGAGCTGAGCTAAAGTACGAACTAAATCACAACTGCAAAGTTACATTGATACTATGTAGGTACGATCAGCGGTCATTAAAGTATTAACTTCATGGAGCCAGCTGCTGCACAATTATCACTGCTGCCTGACGCTTTTTAAAGTGCTCAGTATTTCTAAACAATGGAAATATCAATGCCTCGTGCAATGCAGCTACAGATCATCTACTGACATTCTTCGGTTGTGTCTTAGATGGTGTAGAATGGAGCTTTCGCTCACTGATAGATAGGGCTGGCGCATTGCACCTGCGAAACGTGCGGCAGCACGGGGCAGCACATCTGCGGGGCGGCAACGCAGTGCCAGATTTGCCATCCCTGTGGGACGCAGAGTATGTCCCTACAGTGGGTAACTATGGTTATACAAGGAGAGGGAGAGCAGGGGAGGGGAATTTTTTGAGAACTCACTACTTCCTTGTTTTGATATGAGTGCGTAGTGTCTGAAAGAACAGAGACCACACATTCATATCATTGACATGCCTAGCTGTGCAATCAATCCACTTTCTCCAACGCGGATGCGGAAGTATGTCCGACGTCCTGCAGGAATCTCAGAGTAGCGAAAGGTAGTAAAATGGACAGGGACTGCTGATAGGTGGTGTTCAGTGGGAATGTGGATCGTCGTTGACGGGTGCGGGGATAGTCCACCCAGTTACGATAACGCTGTGTCCTGGATGGCAAAGCGGTTAACGCACCTACCTAGCAAAGAGGAGATCCCGGGTGTGAATTCCAGTCTAGTACACATTTTCACTCGTCGCCGCTAATTCTGAGCAATGTCCCACTGCAGCTGACAGCAGTAATACCCTTTAATTAACATTATTTGTTTTGTTTTGAGAGTAGCCATTATTGTGTTTATATGGCACTGCGTATGAAAGTTACTTTTGTCAAATGTTGTCTTCATTTTTGTTACATTCTTTACGACCGAAAAATGCAGCGTTCGTTTTGGCTGTTGGGTGAGGGAGCCAAGACTGATCAGATGCACATTTATTGCTTTCCATAACTTCATAAAAAGAGGCATGTCACAATTTTTCTATCTTAATATTGTGTTGATGTAATAGTTTATTGTTTTTCGTGTGCAGTGTAATTAGTATTATGCATGCACATTGCTCATAAGTCAGACGTTTTCTCATTTAGGGTTTCAGAGAAGAAAAATTATTTTTTATGATCTTTTACTTGAAGAATTCGGCAGGGCGGCAAATAAGTACAAGTCGTCCCCATAGCTAGAACGAAAATAAAAAGAAGGAAAGTGACGTGATACGGCGACGAAGACTAGTTTCTTACCCTTTGCTGATTAATCAGACACCAAAGAGCTATGACATGAAACATGATGAGGATGACATACATCTAGTGATGGTTCTTCGTAATGAGCGACCCCGATGCAGCGTGTTAATATCTTTCTATTTATCTTCTATTACATTCTTCATGTGAGAATTATGAAGCCAAATGTTACGAAAAACGAAGAGGAAGTGAATCAGTGTGCTTGCTATAAGAGAAATCCTCTCTTTGTCTTTGTATATACTGCTACGACTACGATATTTTGATTTATAATTCTGATATGAAGAGTGTCTGTGCTGTGCGCTACATCTGAAACAGTGAGTTCAGTAGCAAGTGTTAAGAATTTACGAAACTGAGCCTTGTTGACGCATGGTGTCAGACCCTCTCAACGGGCTGCACTTTCCTATAACGTTTGCTTCGTTGCTGTGCGAGAATTTTTTTTTAAGCAGGACTAGGTAGGGAAGGAAACGTTTTACAAGGCGGACAAAAGCGCTAGTAGAGAAAAGGATTTAAGTTGATTTTAACACAATAATACTAGATATTTTTATCTGCAGAAATGGAATTTTATTTCATGTACAGTCAATCAAGAAAACAGCTTGTTTGTGTGAAAATTTCAACAGTTATTCCTCTTAAAGTGTTTCATTGACAAACACGTAAATGTGTGTGTTTATAGAAATTACTTGTGAATCCAGCAATGCTTCGCAGTTGGCCCAGTTTTTCATCCTCCCTCTCTCTCCTTACATCTCCCCTTTCTCGCAATTCGCTATGCATAGTTTCTTCCCCCCTCTCTCTGTCCATCTCTTTCTTCATCCTCTCTATGCCCCTTTCCTTCAGAATGTTCAGTACAGTATCGTGTAAAACTTTGAAGTAAATCCATCATGATGTTTTCAAGCTTTTGGTAGCAACATTTCCCCTTTATATATTACATATATATCTATATGTGTAATATATCACAAAAATATATAGCTGTGTCCGTCCGAATGTTCATCGAATATCGCAGAAGATTTGGAAGTAAATCGGTCGAGAACTTTTGGAGATTTGTGATAACTATGCTTCCCCATATATATATACTGTATGTGTTACAAAAGTGTCTGACCGAACGCTCATTAGAGTCCCGTGTAAAATTTTGTAGTAAATCGGTCAAGAACTTTTGTCGATTTTCGGTAGCAAAGTTTCCTCTTTATATATTACTTATATACATGTAAAACGGTCAAATTGATTTTCGTTTTTACGAAAACAGATGACAGTTTGCGTGCGTGACATATCATTAGCCATACGTGTGTCTGGGTAGTGCTAAAGAACAGTCACTTCAAGGCAAATATCTAAAGCCAAGAAGCAGAGGCAGCCAGATAATCTCAAAGATCTTGCTGAAACGAATTTTTCACAAGACATGGACTCGCACGGTTCTCCTCAGGACCCTCCAGCTATGAACTTTGGACGTTTGGATGTCGCAGCAGAACTCCCAAAGTGAAGGCACCTTTCTTTTTTAAATTTCCGTTTCACACCAAAAATATCATTACCTTCCACAAATACGAACAGGTTAATAGAAACAATCAACCAAATCAGTCGAATCATTTTCAAATGATGGTCTTTCACAATTGATTTTAATTTTCTTCATTTCTGGGAATTTTCCAAAAAGTTTCTTTCTTACTAATTTTGTCCTGACAATAACTAAAACAATAAAAGAAGGTCAACCAAATCGGTCAAGCCGTTCTCCGGTGATCATCTTTGATAAGAAGCAACTATGCTGAAAGATCCACCCGTTTCTGTGGGCTTACTTTTGAAACCTCCCAATAGCAAATAATTCCTTACGTTTGTTTACTTCCAATCAACTACGACCTGTAATTTACTACAGCGTTAATATTCCTTTTAAAGTATATGATTGAAAAACGTATCCTTGACTGTGTGTGTCTACTTAAAAAAATTGCTGAAATCGGGCCGAACAGACTAGTTATTGAATAGAATTTTAAACTGTTGTATTAACAAGTTATTTATTCTATTAACTGTACTTCAGCTCGCTCCTTGTATAAATTTTGATATGCTACGTATGAAGTTCTGTAATATCGTATGTAACAAAAAACTGCCAGAAATCCAGTCTACAAAAAATTCCGAAGGCCTTATGAGTAACCTGGAAAGAAAATTCTGTGGGTTCGATGAAATCTGAAATAAATTCAGTGAACTGCAGTACAAGAAAAGGACTCCTTGACTCCACGAGACTAATGCTGCAATGATTCCTTTATTTCTATGAGGGCAACTGGCTTCCCATTTTTCCTTAATTTTTTAGTTTAAGAAGGGGACAAAGTGGAGAAAAACCAAATGAAGATGAATATTAAAAACAGTGAAATCAACAATTAGTTTCAAGTAATCGCTCTTTACAGGCCGCATCCAGACATGACCGACAGGAGAAAAAGGCTGTCTGGCAGTGAATGAATGTAAAGACGATAAGAAGCAAACGGAAGCACTACAATGAAATTTCAAGCCAAAGAGAGAACGACCTACCAGCGTCAGGGAGAAAAGATGGTCCCGAGTTCGAGTCTCGGTCGGGCACACAGTTTTATTCTGCCAGGAAGTTTCATATCAGCGCACGATCCGCTGCAGAGTGAAAATCTCATTCTGAAAAGATGGCTGCTGAGACACAGACCGAAGAAACATGGGGATCTACTCAAGTAGCTTCAGGTCATCACCACAAAGCTGACTAGAACGTCCCTTTGACACCAAAGACGACAGCAATGGTGACAGTTGGCCACCGATGAGATCTTTAACAGGCCTCCGGTCGACTGAAGGCCTGGTTTATGAGGGAAACTCCGAGAACGACATATCGAACAGAACTGAAATTAGGCAAACCGGCTCGGAAAATACCAGAGGGACATCAGCTGCGGTAGTCACCAAAGCAGGTGGGATTGAATGCGAGCCTACAATTGAAGACACAATTGACTCAGATGCCGGAATGTGACCAATAATTATTAACGACTACCATCGAACGACTTTCGTCGTGCGAGGTCCTCCTGACCCTATTAAAGAAGCTGAAGGATGTTCTAAAAACAGGGACTACAGACGCTTCAACCCCTTGCATTACTGCTACTCTTTGAAGAACCTAGGAAAAGCAGATACTTACATTTAAATCTACACCTACATCGATATTCCACAGTCTACCTTACGGTGCGTGGCCGCACTACAGGCTATTTCTATTCCTGTTCCAGTCCCAAACATATCGAGTGAAAAACAACTGTCTGTATGCCTCAGCATGAACCCTAATTTCTCGTAGCTTATCTATGTGGTCCTAACATGCATTGTATGTTGGAGGCAACAGAACTGATCTGCAGTCAGCTTCAGATGCCGGTTCTCTAAATAAATAAATAGTGTTCCTCGAAAAGAACGTCACCTTACCTCTCGGGATTCCCATTTGAGTTCCCGAAGCATCGCCGCAGCACTTGCGTCCCATATCCGATCTCCTTTACAGATAAACGACTTCTCGCAATAAACCGAAGTCGACCATTCGCCTTCCCTGCCACAGTGCTCACATGCTTGTTCCGCTTCACACAGCTTTGCAGTGATATGCCCAGATATTTAAATGACGTGGCTGTGTCAAGTAGGACACTACTGACATTGCATCCGATCATTACATGTTTGGCTTTCCTTCTCATCCACATTAACGTACATTCTTCCACATTTAGAACTAACTCCCATCCATCACATCAACAAGAAATTTTGTCAAAGTCACCTTGAATGCTCCTACAGTAATTCAACTCCGACGCTTTTCGTACGCCACAGCATCATCAACGAGGAACCGCTGATTGCTGCTCCTCTCGTCCGCCGGGTCATTTATGTATATAGAGAACAACAGCAGTCCTACCACACTTCCCTTGGTCACTCTGGTGATACCCTTGCCTCGATGACTATTCACAGTCGAGGACAACATACTGGATTCTATAACTCAAGAAGTCTTCGAACCACTCACATATGGGTGAACCTATTCCATATGCTTATACCTTATTTTTACAGCATCCAGTGGGGCACCGTGTCAAATGCTTTCCGGAAATATATATGTGTGGAATCGGCCTATTGCCCTTCATACATAGTTCGCAGTGTATCATGTGAGAAAAGTTCAAGTTGAGTTTCGCATGACCGATGTTCCCTAAAACCATGCTGATTCGTGGTGATAAACTTCTCTGTCTCAAGAAAATTTGTTATATTCGATCTGGGAATATGTTAAAGGATTCTGCAGAAGACTGATATTAAGGATATTGGTCTGTAATTTTATGGGTCCGTTCTTTGGTCCTTCTTATATACCGGAGTCTCCTGCCATTTTTCCAGTCGCTTGGGACTTTGTGCTGTGTGAGAGATTCGCGGTAAATGCAAGTTAAGTAAGGTGCGCAGTACTGTAGAGTACTCTTTGAAAAACCGAACTGGGATTCCACCCGGACGTGGTGACTTACTTGTTTTCAACTTCATGTGTTATTTCTCTACGCCAGGGACGATTATTACTGTGCCGTCCATGCGGGAATCTGTTGAATAGTGAAACGACGGTGTGTTTGTACGAGTCTCATCTGTGAAATTAAAAACTTCGGCTTTCGTTTTGCTATCTTCAAATGCCACACCAGACTGAATAACGAGTGACTGGATGGAAGCCTCAGACCCGCTTAGCTACTTTACATAGGACCAGAATTTTCTTGGGTTCTCTGACAGATCTTTTGCTAAAGTACGACGATGGTCGTAGAGGTATGTTTTGCGAATTGATTTTTCCACAGATGCACGAATCTCACCTTTGCTTGTCATCATTTGTGCGTTCTCTTTAGAACCGAGAGTGCAACGACTTCTGTTCCTCAGCAGTTTACGAACCTTGTTATTAAACCATGGTGAGTTTTGTTCATCCATAATGTAGTTACCAGGCACATAATTCTCTAGGCCACGATTTACAATCTCCCTAACCTTTGCCCGTAATTCCTCTACGTCACTCTTACTGGAGCTAACTGATGTCACTTCATTGTCTAAGTGAGATGCTTAACAATTGCTTATCGGCTCCTTCTAGCAGAAATACTCTCGTAGGCTTCTTGACTGATTTATTAACTTTTGTAATCATAGTTTCTATAATATCAAGGTCTCTAATCCGCGTTTATACACTCCTGGAAATTGAAATAAGAACACCGTGAATTCATTGTCCCAGGAAGGGGAAACTTTATTGACACATTCCTGGGGTCAGATACATCACATGATCACACTGACAGAACCACAGGCACATAGTCACAGGCAACAGAGCATGCACAATGTCGGCACTAGTACAGTGTATATCCACCTTTCGCAGCAATGCAGGCTGCTATTCTCCCATGGAGACGATCGTAGAGATGCTGGATGCAGTCCTGTGGAACGGCTTGCCATGCCATTTCCACCTGGCGCCTCAGTTGGACCAGCGTTCGTGCTGGACGTGCAGACCGCGAGAGACGACGCTTCATCCAGTCCCAAACATGCTCAATGGGGGACAGATCCGGAGATCTTGCTGGCCAGGGTAGTTGACTTACACCTTCTAGAGCACGTTGGGTGGCACGGGATACATGCGGACGTGCATTGTCCTGTTGGAACAGCAAGTTCCCTTGCCGGTCTAGGAATGGTAGAACGATGGGTTCGATGACGGTTTGGATGTACCGTGCACTATTCAGTGTCCCCTCGACGATCACCAGTGGTGTACGGCCAGTGTAGGAGATCGCTCCCCACACCATGACGCCGGGTGTTGGCCCTGTGTGCCTCGGTCGTATGCAGTCCTGATTGTGGCGCTCACCTGCACGGCACCAAACACGCATACGACCATCATTGGCACCAAGGCAGAAGCGACTCTCATCGCTGAAGACGACACGTCTCCATTCGTCCCTCCATTCACGCCTGTCGCGACACCACTGGAGGCGGGCTGCACGATGTTGGGGCGTGAGCGGAAGACGGCCTAACGCTGTGCGGGACCGTAGCCCAGCTTCATAGAGACGGTTGCGAATGGTCCTCGCCGATACCCCAGGAGCAACAGTGTCCCTAATTTGCTGGGAAGTGGCGGTGCGGTCCCCTACGGCACTGCGTAGGATCCTACGGTCTTGGCGTGCATCCGTGCGTCGCTGCGGTCCGGTCCCAGGTCGACGGGCACGTGCACCTTCCGCCGACCACTGGCGACAACATCGATGTACTGTGGAGACCTCACGCCCCACGTGTTGAGCAATTCGGCGGTACGTCCACCCGGCCTCCCGCATGCCCACTATACGCCCTCGCTCAAAGTCCGTCAACTGCACATACGGTTCACGTCCACGCTGTTGCGGCATGCTACCAGTGTTAAAGACTGCGATGGAGCTCCGTATGCCACGGCAAACTGGCTGACACTGACGGCGGCGGTGCACAAATGCTGCGCAACTAGCACCATTCGACGGCCAACACCGCGGTTTCTGGTGTGTCCGCTTTGCCGTGTGTGTGATCATTGCTTGTTCAGCCCTCTCGCAGTGTCCGGAGCAAGTATGGTGGGTCTGACACACCGGTGTCAATGTGTTCTTTTTTCCATTTCCAGGAGTGTATAATATGCTGACGTAGTCAATAAGGTTCGGTCTACTCGTAGCTACAAGGTATAAGATTTATCCAATGCGGGTGGCTGCCGGACTATCTGATCAATACAGTTTTCAGAGAACTTGTTAAAAAGGAATTTTGCGAGACTATCTGTCTGTACTCCTGCAATGAATCCACAGACATTCCAGTCTTTACTCGGTAAGCTGATGCTGCCTCCAACTAGCAATACATATTCTGGGCATTTACGCACTACTACCATAGACATTCTTTGAATGACTCTAGAGCTGTCACGGCATTATCGGGTGGCCACTAAAAACATCTAACAATTAACTTGGTTTCGCCTGGACGTATTGACTTCGACCTCAATAGAGAAAACATTTTCCTCAGTTGCAATGAACACTCCCCCTCCTGTGGCCTGCAATCTGTCTTTCCGATATACGGTCCATGTTGCATGGGGGCTTAATTGAATATAGAATGCAAATAATTTTTAATTTTAGTAGCTGACTGTCCGGTTACGCAGTCTTGTAACCGGTTGGCCCTGACTGGTATTAGTACGCAATCTGACTGCATAGAATAACAACCAAGAATGAAAGGAAATTTCCGTTAACACAATTCATTAATTAAGTCCCCAGCAACTAAAAAAAAATGGAAATGTCGTGTGGCTAGGGCCTCCCGTCGGGTAGACCGTTCGCCTGGTGCAGGTCTTTCAATTTGACGCCACCTCGGCGACCTGCGTGTCGATGGGGATGAAATGATGATGATTAGGACAACACAACACCCAGTCCCTGAGCGGAGAAAATTTCCGACCCAGCCGGGAATCGAACCCGGGCCCTTAGGATTGACAGTCTGTCACGCTGACCACTCAGCTACTATAAAGCTACGAAACAAAAACTACGAACAACAAAGCACAAGTGTAACTGTTCTGTGTGTGGAAGTGTGATTCAACGTACACATCTGGCACGGTTCTTCCTCAAAAAGACATGGTATTTTAAATACCATTTACACTGAATTAATTAAATAAAACTGAAATACTATACTTGCACATAGAAACCAGAATTACACTCTAATGCATGAACACAAGCCAGATGCTTTGTTGACTGATCCTGTGACCAAGAGGCATTATTGTTTAAGACATTTGAAATAAAAATAAAAAAAATTATTACCTTCATATATATTGACGAAACTTACAGTCTAATCATGACAACATCCGCAATCGAACAGCATCGGCTGTCTCGCCCATCAGAACAACTGCATACAACATGCTCACAACTAGTCACGGCTACATCGGAACTCCTGCAGCCCACTTCTCAATATGCACTCTCCACGACGACTTCTCGACAAGAACTCTCCACTACCACATCTCAACAAGCACTCTCCACTACCACATCTCAACAAGCACTGCCAGTGGAGGCGGCTGAATAATACTCTTTGGCGCAATCTCTGGCGCTGTGACTCAGTGTAGCCACCTTTCAATGTCTCGCTAAATATCTGCGAGCTTTCAACTTAGGGTTTCAACCAGCTCTCCCTCCCGAAAATAACTTGAACACGAGGGCGTTCCTGGAAGATAGTAAATTCAGGAATTTTGTTGGGAATACGACGACAATGTACTGATAAAATTTTAACAATCGAAGTCTGTGCTCTGAATGCGGTCTGACTGACCTTGCTGCGTCTCGACTGATGAGTGTTCATCAGTGTAAGTCAAACTACCGCTTAGCCTAAGAAAACCTCTTGTTTACTTGACAAGTGTTCAGCTATGCGAGTAGCTGCTTGCTTCGTGTAGTGCATCACTAACCTATTCTGGGTAGTCCAACAAATCCTCATCCGATAACGCAGGCCTAGAAATCTGCAGCCAAGATCGTCACAGAGTCGATGAATCGTTTGGTTGAGACCCGTTGGTTGGTTTACTGAAAGAGCAAGACTGCTGTCTTCTGCTTTTGTTCCAGACATTTTTCGTCAGCTACACTAAAGCTACACGGTATTAGCAACTGATGGCACCTTGCTTCTTACCTAAAAAGTCATTGGAAGTCTACCGGGCATCTGAATTCGCACAAGGACTGCATCGTGTTTTCTGAAGGACTGAGAAGTTCACGAACTGTGGACACCCATCATCAAAGGCTACTGGATACTGAAAGCAAACACAGTGTTTAATAGCTATAATAAATTTCTTGTATCAGCGATGTCTGCTTTTAAGAGGAAGTACTGATACACTCTTCCAGAGTGACAAAGGAAACTTCTAGAAACCCGTTGAATTATTTGAAATGTTCGACGCTGTGATGATGGAGCAACTGCGAAGAACAAAGCAAAGGAAAGGCACACAGAACGAAATAATTCATCTTATTTAGTCATTTATAACCAACAACGAAATCTGCAAAGATTACGGTATCATTCTGGATTGCACACCAGATATTTCAAAAGTTGAGCAGCTTTGTTGTGGTACGCCTTGTCCAGGAGACACGACTCGAAGGGGTGGGTATACGATGTCAAAACTCGCGAGAATTTACTGGGATTTCTTCCAGTGCCCGATTCTTCAGGCTCCACTTTGTCGCAGGTCGTTCTCGAGTTCTTGGAAGATAAAGAAAAATCCTGTTGTGTGATATGAGAGGTCAAGGGTACGATAATGGGGCTAACATGAAGGGAAAGCATTCTGGTCTCCAGAAAACAATTTTAGATTTGAACAAGGGAGCGTTCTATGTACCATGTATCAGTTACTCATTGAATGTTGTTGTAAATGATTCCGCTATGTCCTCCCAATACACTGTTCCTTGTTTTCCGCAGTGAAATACTTGTACGATTCTTTCTTTTCCCTTTTCAGCGTTGGAATGTCTTGAAGTAGTATCTGCTTAATCTGTCGCTGAAGAAGTCGCTAGGTGGGAAAGCCGCATCGATGTACCCACTCCCCTGAGGTTTCGTACTGGAGTTTACGGCATGCTTATTCACGTATCAGGAGAATTCGACGGCATGGCCTCTCACGAAGCCACGGTACTTGCGAAACAAATAAAATATTACAGCTATTTTACTTCTCTGGTAATCTAGTACGAATACTGCTTCACATCAGTCTAGTCAGTAAGACTCTCCAAAGCAGTGACACAAATGTTTCTGAGGCACTGAGAATTCTTGGAAGTACGAAAGCATATTTTGAGAACTGCAGAAACAGAGTAAAATACTATTTCTTTTTTAAATGGATTCTAAAGAACTGGACACAGAATTAGAGCTAGAAGACCTAATGTTACCGTGGATGAGTGTTTCCCGGCGACAAAGCAAGAAGGCAAGACATTTTACCTACTACGAAGGAAGGAGACATTAGGCGATCCAACGAAACGTTACAAGATAGAAGTATGATGCTATCTTTTAGACGTAGTCACCACATCTTTGGACGAGAGAGTCAGTCAGTTAAAGTCTTAATGCTATCATTTTTTCTGTACGCCATTGGTAGAATTGAAAATACACCTTCTAATAGAGTAGACGATTAGTGGAGGAACTTCACAGCGGGTTTGCAAAGCAACGAGTCATGCGACGTTGGTGCGCTGGAGCTGAGGGAGGAACTGAAAGTGCTTTCAGCGTTGCTGAAACCCGCATAGGGCCAATAGAGACTTTGGAGTTATAGGAAGATATTATTCCTCTTCTAATTTCTCTAAGGAGTCTCCTAACACTCCCGGTGATAGTGGAGAGTTATGAGGAAAGATTCTCAGAGCGACAACTGCTAGAAACATATCTCAGATCAATGATGAGCCAAACTCGTTTAAGTGAACTTGCACCAGTATCTGTTGAGCATGAGCTTGCAGAGGACTTAAGTTACGCGGATCGAGTGAAAGAGTTTTTAGATGTTCAGCTGCTTCGTTCTCTACCATGTTATTTTTCATTTTGTTCAGTGCAAAATAATCTGTTGTTGTACACATTATTGTTCAAAGAAAACTAACATGTAAGTTTTAAACTGTATTGTAACTATATTTTGTTTTCCGCAGAATACTTTATCGGTACACAACCGTAAAAAATGTTCATTTACGGTAACCGTAAATTCGCATGTTTTATTAAGATTATTTTTAAGATCAGCATTTGTTTAAATGGCATGACTAAGTTCTCAAGTTTGGTTTCCAGACATACCAAAAAACAGGCAGATTTTAACAGTACACCAACTTTTTTTTAAAAAAATGGGGGGGGGGGGGGGGGGGAGGGTCGGGTGCAGTTCGCACTGGATGGCAGTTGGGCTTACACCGGCACTACTGATAAACCTATTAGGAGACATTGTACTTTAACAATAATTCTCAAATGCGGAAACTCTTATTTTTTGGGATCAGGCATTGTGTGCCAAATACCAACTCGCAGTTGCTTAGTCGTTGTTGCAATTCACACCAAATACCTTTTATGTCTTAAGAGATAATTATTGCACACTGACGGTATGCTTGCTGCCAGACAGGTTACTTGACTACCGCACGCTACGACGACTTCATTGTTTCTTCATTACACACACATCCACTTAGCTCCCGTCAAGGACGTACCATTACACTCCAATCGTAACAGAAGATCACACTTATCTATTATCCTAGAAGTTTCCATCCAGAAAATAGAAAAATTCACAAACTCTTTCTTGGTTGCTTCCATCCCACACTCTGAGTCCCAGTCAAACGACTGTTTCATTAAGGAAAATCTGAAACTTTTCGTTTTGCAAACATCGTCAAGTCACTATGAAAGCTAACATACAAGGTGCTTCAGCAACGCTGTATTTCGCCTTCAAAAACGACGCGCGAAATTTTCATGTTCTTTCACTCGTTCCGATCAAACTATTAGTCATACAGCAAAAAATTAACAGAACCTTTTTTGTAGGAAATTAATGTGTCAGATCTCGCATTGAGATACGGTTTCGATAAAGGCTGCGGTTTTCGCCTTATTCAAGAAAAAATACACAAAATGGACATCTAAACGTTCCTCCATCCCCAACTTATCCCTCACGTTCGGATTTCTATAATGTTGTTCGCGGCACTCCTTCCTACCACTTCACAACAATTTCCAGCTACACGAATGATTCTACCTTTTTTCGTGTCTTTTCATTTAATTTAATTCTTTTGATTAATTTTCATTTGGTTAAAATTTTGATTAATTTTATTTTATTAATTAAACGTGCCCGAGAGGCTAATGATACATTACGCTAAAACTAATTGCGTTGACAATTCGATCCGAGCTTAACCGTTACACGTGTAGTAGTTTCACGATCAGAAGGCCTGACAAATAAAACGATGTAATTGTTTATTCTACGCTGTTAAAACTAAAAAAACTTGTTAGGCAGAATTGATTAAAACATCGCTTTTACAATTTGTACGTGTGGCGGCCTGCAGTGGAATAATAAGATCAGTCAATGAATACCAAAAAACATCGAATATCCCCGGAGAACAGTTCGTGTAGGGGGAAATTTTTGTGTGGTGGTAGTAGGGAATGCTAGGAACAACATACTACAAATCCTGACGTGAGGAATGACTATGGGGGTGAACGTGTGTCTCAACGTTAATTTTCTACGTTTTTCTTGAATAAGTCGGAAACTGTGGCCCGCAGCTAAAACATATGCCTGTACGAAAATTTCCTACAAAAAGGGTCCTGTTCATATCTTCTGTAGAACTAATAATTTGCACGTAGTGAAGCAGGAACTCTGAAAATCGCGCGCTCGGGTTTTCAAATGGTTCAAATGGCTCTAAGCACTATGGGACTTAACATCTGAGGTCATCAGACCCCTAGACATGGAACTATTTAAACCTAACTAACCTACGGACATCACACACTTCCATGCCCGAGGCAGGATTCGAACCTGCGACCGTAGAAGCAGCGCGGTTCCGGACTGAAGAGCCTAGAACCGCTCGGTCACAGCTGCCGGCGCTCGGGTTTTTATGGTCAGGTATAACAATGCTGGATGCACAAAACGATAAGCGGTAGGGGCAGCTGAGTCAGCCTGTATATGAACTTTATTATAAAGGCTAACGGATATGGACAGTTATCCTCAGTTAAAAAATAAAATGCTCCGCCACAAACCGTCAGGTGGCTTGCGGAGTATGGATGTAGATGTAGATGTAGATTCTTCCAGTCAAACTTCCTCTTTTGGTTTTTCACTCGATCACATCACTCTCTTTTCCCACAACCATTCATTTCTTGTGTTTCCATTCCATTCTTCTTTCCCTCCCTCTCCCACCCCTACCCTGACGACCATTTCAGTTGGTACCTTCACTTTACACCTGCCTGCCTATAATTTCTCTTTGTTGTTCAACTTTTCGTGAAGTTATGCAAAGAGTACTATTTTTCCTGCTACAGCTACCTACTGTTCCCACTATTCACGTTACAGTTATTTCGAAGCATTGTATTCCACATTAAATGCCAGACTTTGTATAATATGTGTATGGTCATGAACGTAATGCAAAATACCGGGTGATCACAAAGTCAGTATAAATTTGAAAACTGAATAAATCACGGAATAATGTAGATAAGGAGGTACAAATTGACACACATGCTTGGAATGACATGGGATTTTATTAGAACCAAAAAAATAGAAAAGTTCAAAAAATGTGCGACAGGTGGCGCTTCATCTGATCAGAATAGCAATAATTAGCATAACAAAGTAAGACAAAGCAAAGATGATGTTCTTTGCAGGAAATGCTCAATATGCCCACCATCATTCCTCAACAATAGCTGTAGTCGAAGAATAATCTTCTGAACTGCGCTGTAAAACATGTCCGGAGTTATGGTGAGGCATTGGCGTTGGATGTTGTCTTTCAGCATCCCTAGAGATGTCGGTCGATCACGATACACTTGCGACTTCAGGTAACCCCAAAGCCAATAATCGCATGGACTGAGGTCTGAGGACGTGGGAGGCCAAGCATGACGAAAATGGCGGCTGAGCACACGATCATCACCAAACGACGCGCATCTGTGGGACATTTTGTGAACTTTGTTATTTTTCGTTTCTAATAGAACCCCATGTCATTCCAAGCATGTGTGTCAATTTTTACCTCTCTATGTACATTACTCCGTGGTTTATTAAGTTTTCAAATTTATACTGATTTTTTGATCATGCGGTATATAAAATGCCTTTTCGATTTTAAGGCGGTACTTGACGTCCTTAATATTTCCAATATTTACAGGAATAATAGATCAATAAAACTGCCGAATGAGGATTCCTTTACATTCTGAGGAAGCTTATTATTGTCTCTCAGGTGGGTGCAGGAAATATAGACAGCGAATCCCGTTTCTCGATGAGCGTAACGAATTAGTGAAAGTAAGTATTTCGGCAGTGCTTCAGCTACGCTTGTTGCGCCATTGATATGCAAGTAAATATAACTGTACACATTCAAAGGTACTACATTAAGTTGTCGATTTTTTCCATTCGTCAGAGGCAATAATTTCTTAATGTAAAAAATAATTAATTTACCGTGATCCAGAATCCAAGTCAAAACCTAAGTCCCCATATAACTGGCTTTTTACGTTAGATGGAAGACAAGTATACGAGTATACTGCCTCGAAGGAGCTCACACTAGATAAAGAACTGCACGAAGATTAAGGCGAGAACTGCGTGCATTGAACGAAATGACCCACACACTGTTTTGCCATAGAACTCCACCCAGAAGACTCAAATGCTTGAGAAACTTCTTCCACATCTTTAATTTTGTAGGTAAATAACCGATGAAAGCACCTAGAGGTTTGTGGCTATCTAGAACGATTAGTCTCACAGAAAAAAGTGCGTGGCTTCTAAATTTGTACCCCTCACACTCAGCTTTATTGTACAGATTGGAAGTCACTGAACTGCTCCAGAAGTCGTGCTGTTGTGAGGGTTTACCTCGAATGGGAAGCAGGCGATTTTGTTTCTCAAGGAGATTCGAACTGCCCAACATTTATAACGGTCGCAGTTCTGCCCTGTCCAGTGCACAGTTGGGGGTCCACAAAAGTGGCTCTTACTCTTTTCCATTTCTGGGCAGAGTTTCCGAGAGCTAAGTTTCATGATCACTTCTTATCTAATATTTTGTATAATCTATACGCCACAGTTATTAAACTTTGAAAGCAAATTACGTTGAAAACACCGACTGCTGATAATATGAGTTTCTTTATCTTGGCAGCAGTTTTGGTCATACGCTGTCATCAGAAACAGTCGCCTTACCATACTAATAGTGATACGAAAAAGTAAACATTTACAAAAAAAATAAACAGTAATAGCTGTTAAAGTTAATCACTTTATTTTCCCCCATAACGTCGGAAATGACTACTCTGTGTCAAATTTCTTACTATAAAGTCAAATTGAGTTGAGATCATGCTATTAGTAATTAATTTCTGCCCCTAAAACACAGTGAGATCTCTTGAATAAATTTTACTATCGCAGTACACCTTGCGCTTTTCGACATCACATCACGTCATTATTAATTCGCACTTGCTTGTTGTGAGGAAATATTGACTAAATATTACGTATCCATTTGGACAAGTTTCTACTGACTCCTAGTAATGGCTTCATGCATTTATCTTTGATAATGACGTAATATCGAAATGCGTAAGGCGTATTGGAATAATAAAATTGTGGAGAGGATATTCAAAGTGTTTAACCGCATACAACGGTCGATTTGTTTCACAGTGCTTTTACGAAAATTGTAGCTAATTCCGGAATAGCCCCCCATTCGGATCTCCGAGAGGGGACTGCCAACGAAAGGATAACGTTCTACGAATCGTGGCGTGGAATGTCAGAGGCTTGAACGTAGCAGGGAAACTAGAAAATCTGCAGAGGGAAATGCAAAGGCTAAATCTACAGTCCTGGAAATTGAAATAAGAACACCGTGAATTCATTGTCCCAGGAAGGGGAAACTTTATTGACACATTCCTGGGGTCAGATACATCACATGATCGCACTGACAGAACCACAGGCACATAGACACAGGCAACAGAGCATGCACAATGTCCTCACTAGTACAGTGTATATCCACCTTTCGCAGCAATGCAGGCTGCTATTCTCCCATGGAGACGATCGTAGAGATGCTGGATGTAGTCCTGTGGAACGGCTTGCCATGCCATTTCCACCTGGCGCCTCAGTTGGACCAGCGTTCGTGCTGGACGTGCAGACCGCGTGAGACGACGCTTCATCCAGTCCCAAATGTGCTCAATGGGGGACAGATCCGGAGATCTTGCTGGCCAGGGTAGTTGACTTACATCTTCTAGAGCACGTTGGGTGGCACGGGATACATGCGGACGTGCATTGTCCTGTTGGAACAGCAAGTTCCCTTGCCGGTCTAGGAATGGTAGAACGATGGGTTCGATGACGGTTTGGATGTACCGTGCACTATTCAGTGTCCCCTCGACGATCACCAGTGGTGTATGGCCAGTGTAGGAGATCGCTCCCCACACCATGATGCCGGGTGTTGGCCACGTGTGCCTCGGTCGTATGCAGTCCTGATTGTGGCGCTCACCTGCACGGCGCCAAACACGCATACGACCATCATTGGCACCAAGGCAGAAGCGACTCTCATCGCTGAAGACGACACGTCTCCATTCGTCCCTCCATTCACGCCTGTCGCGACACCACTGGAGGCGGGCTGCACGATGTTGGGGCGTGAGCGGAAGACGGCCTAACGGTGTGCGGGACCGTAGCCCAGCTTCATGGAGACGGTTGCGAATGGTCCTCGCCGATACCCCAGGAGCAACAGTGTCCCTAATTTGCTGGGAAGTGGCGGTGCGGTCCCCTACGGCACTGCGTAGGATCCTACGGTCTTGGCGTGCATCCGTGCGTCGCTGCGGTCCGGTCCCAGGTCGACGGGCACGTGCACCTTCCGCCGACCACTGGCGACAACATCGATGTACTGTGGAGACCTCACGCCCCACGTGTTGAGCAATTCGGCGGTACGTCCACCCGGCATCCCGCATGCCCACTATACGCCCTCGCTCAAAGTCCGCCAACTGCACATACGGTTCACGTCCACGCTGTCGCGGCATGCTACCAGTGTTAAAGACTGCGATGGAGCTCCGTATGCCACGGCAAACTGGCTGACACTGACGGCGGCGGTGCACAAATGCTGCGCAGCTAGCGCCATTCGACGGCCAACACCGCGGTTCCTGGTGTGTCCGCTGTGCCGTGCGTGTGATCATTGCTTGTACAGCCCTCTCGCAGTGTCCGGAGCAAGTATGGTGGGTCTGACACACCGGTGTCAATGTGTTCTTTTTTCCATTTCCAGGAGTGTAGATACATTAGGGGTCAGTAAAGTGAAATGGAAAGAAGACAAGGATTTCTGGTCAGATGAGTATAGGGTAATATCAACAGCAGCAGAAAATGGTATAACGGGAATAGGATTCGTTATGAATAGGAAGGTGGGGCAGAGAGTGCATTACTGTGAACAGTTAAGTGATAGGGTTGTTCTTTCAGAATCGACAGCAAATCAACTCCGACAACGATAGATCAGGTATATATGCCTACGTCGCAAGCTGAAGATGAAGAGATAGCGAGAGTATATTCAAATGGTTCAAATGGCTCTGAGCGCTATGGGACTTAACATCTGTGGTCATCAGTCCCCTAGAACTTAAAACTACTTAAAACTAACTAACCTAAGGATATCACACACATCCATGCCCGAGGCAGGATTCGAACCTGCGACCGTAGCGTTCACGCGGTTCCAAACTGAAGCGCCTAGAACCACACGGCCACACCGGCCGGCTGCGAAAGTATATGAGGATACTGAAAGGGTATTGCAGTACTTGAAGGGAGACGAAAATCTAATCGTCATGGGAGGCTGGAATGCAGTTGTAGCGAAAGGAGTAGAAGAAAAGATTTCAGATGAATATGGGTTTGGGACAAGGAATGAGAGAGGAGAAAGACTAGTTGAGTTCTATAACAAGTTTTAGCTAGCAATAACGAATGTTCAAGAATCACAAGATTGAAAAATGCCGGGTGATACGGGAAGATTTCAGTTAGAACACGCCACAGCCTGACAAAGATTCCGAAATCAGATGCTGGATTGTAAGTTTAAGACGTTGATCAGGAAGAATCTATGCGCAAAGAAGTTAGACACAGAAGTACTAAGGAATGACGAGATACGCTTGAAGTTCTCTAAGGCTATAGATACAGCAATAAGGAACAGCTCAGTAGACAGTACAGCTGAAGAGGAATGGACATCTCTAAAAAGGGCCATCACAGAAATTGGGAAAGAAAAGATAAGGTAAAAAAAGTTAACTGCGAAGGAACCATGAGTAACAGAAGAAATACTTCAGTTGTTCGATGAAAGGAGGAAGTACAAAAATATTCCGGAAAATTCAGGAATACAGAAATACAAGTCGCTAAGGAATGAAATAAACAGGATATGCAGGGAAGGTAAGACGAAATGGGTGGATGAAAGATGTGATGAAATCGAAAAAGAAACGATTGTCAGAATGACTGACTCAGCATACAGGAAAGTCAAAACAACCTTCGTTGAAACTGAATTCAAGGTTGGTAATCTTAAGAGTGCAATGGACCACTGAAACAGGAGTCGATTTAGAAGGGACAGGTGATCCACTATTAGAATCAGAATTTAAAAGAGCTTTGGGAGAAGGGATAGATAACATTTCCTAACAATTTCTAAAATAATTGGGGGAAGTGGCAACAAAATGATTATTCAAGTTTCTGTGTAGAATGTATGAGACTGGCGACATACCATCTGACTTTCGGAAAATATCATCCACATAATTCCGAACACTGCAAGAGCTGGCAAGTGCTACAATTATAGCACAACCAGCTTAAAAGCTCATGCATCCAAGTTGCTGACAAGAATAATATACAGAAGAATGGAAAAGAAAATTGAGGATGTGCTAGATGACGATCAGCTTGGCTTCAGAACAGGTAGAGGCACGAGAGAGGCAATTCAGACGTTGCGGTTGATAATGGAAGCAAGACTAAAGAAAAATCAAGACACGTTCATAGGATTTGTCGACCTGGAAAAAGTCTTCGACAATGTAAAATGGTGCAAGATGTTCGAAATTCTGGGAAAAATAGGGTAAGCTATAGCGAGAGACGGGTAATATACAATATTTACGAGACACAAGACGGTATAAGAGGAGTGGACGACAAGGAACAAAGTGCTTGAATTAAAACGGGTGTAAGACAGGGATGTAGTCTTTCCCTCTGCTGTTTAATCTGTACATCGAAGAAACAATGATGGAAATAAAAGATAGGTTCAGGAGTGGAATTAAAATTAAAGGATATAAATGATACAATGTGCTGTTGACATTGTTATCCTGAGTGTAAGTGAAGAACAATTACATGATCTGCTGAAGGGAATGAACAATCTATTAAGTACAGAATATGGACTGAAAGTAAGTCGAAGATAGACGAAAGTGATGAGAAGTAGCAGAAATGAGACTAGCGAGAAACTTATCATCAGGATTGACGGTCACGAAATAGATGAATTGAGGGATTCAGATACCTAGGCAATAAAATAACCAATGACTGACGGAGCAAGGAGGACATCAAAAGCAGACCAGCAATGGCGAATACGGCATTCTAGGTTAAGAGAAGTGTACTAGTATCAAACATAGCCCTTAATTTGAGGAAGAAAATTCTGAGAACATATGTCCGGAGTATGGTAGTGAAACATGGACTGTGGGAAAACTGGAACAGAGGAGAATCGAAGCATTTGAGATATAGTGCTACAGAAGGATGTTGAAAACTTGGTGGACTGATAAGGTAAGGAATGAGAAGATTCTGCGCAGAATCGGAGAGGAAAAGAATATGTGGAAAACACTGATAAGGAGAAGGGACAGGATGATGTGTAACACCTGTTTTTGACCTATTTTGTATCTGTGTAGATATTTACATGTCAATTTGTAGTATTGCTTGTGTATAATGTTGTATCTGTTAGGGAAAATCTTTGACTATGTATACATATTTCAGTCATGTGAATTTTTGAACGATGTTGTTTGAATTATGATTGTGAATTTAAATAACTACTGAAATGATTGCGATGTAATGTACTGTAAATGATTTGGTCCATAATTAGGGAACGTAGAGTTAAATGTGAAAGATGTGGGGAAGCCCCGCAGCTACGGAAATAGCCTGTGGAGTGGAAAAGGTGTGGTTGGCGTTCGAGTGGCAACTCGTCCTTTGTGACGGGTAAGGAGTCTGGGCTAAGCAATGCTGTGGTTAACACCTCGCTACCAGCAGCGGATCATAGTGGTTCATATTCCTGGAGTTTTGAGGCCAGGAGAGCTTAAGGGCAGTATTTATGGACTTCGGATGCTGAATCTAGTGATACAATTATCATGGGATTGTTTTTGGCCCTATAAAAATATTATTTCGACGGCAAGAAGATCAGTAACAGGGCGAGGTCAACAGTACCCCCATGAGTGCAGCGTCGCCAGGTTAACAGCCACTGCAAATTGCGCCACCATTGCCACCAGCCTTCCAAGAAATTGTATTGTATTTGGCACTCTGTAAATGGAACCGGTATTTGTGAAATTTGGTTGATTTTAATAACAATCGTGATGTTACTAAAAGCTCTGTCTTAAAACCGTGATTATCTCAAATCACAAACCTGGACAGGACACCTATTCTAGTGAATTTAATTCCGTGTGTCCTAATTTATTATGAGAAAGTGGCTGAACTTGAATTTATCGTTGTGTTATCATTTGCATAACCAATTATTATTTTGCGCAGGTCAAAAACTGCTTATGAAAGCACATTTTTTATTTAAAGAGTTACAGTTTGTTGTGCTTTACTTAACTAATAATTAATGATATGAATACTTACCTTTTCTCATACATAATGGTGTAGTTATTGTTAATGAACACGGTTCTTCAGACCATGAAAGTTTAAGGGTCCTCATGTAGCAGCCTAGTTATTTAATGAAGCAATGCAAAGGCTCCTTCAGAGCCAGTATAGTTAGATTTGCATTCGGCTCAGTTGCTTCAAACGGAGTTTAAGAAAGAACTGTTTACTGTGTTATCTGTTCTAATGGAAGTTGGTTAATGCACAGGCATAGAGACCCTGCATAAGGCAATGAAGTTAAGGATTAGGAACATTAGTAGACCCCCTGATTTAAATTCAGAATCATGTCAAGCTTTTCCCTGTTCAGTATTGTTACTAATTTCTTGTGTGTCGGTAATTCGTTTTATAAACTGTTGCACCTAATTCATTTAACGTATGTGTTGTTGAGAGGCATGTGTCGCTATGGCATTGGCAACTTGTTTATCTGACTTACTAATTAGTAGCACATTTATCTGCGAGTTTAGGTTACTGTGTTGTAGTGTGAACAGATATAAGGAAAGAGTTAAGTGTGTGTGTCAAGCACTGCCTTCTGTTTTATCATTATCCTTGACACAAGAATGCCTAGTTAGGCTGGCGACCTGTTCTAATATGTAATGTTACAACTTGCTTTTTGCTCTGAACGCGTCTGTTCCTGACCCATAGTTTATTACTGTTTATAATCTGCTGGGGTATTTCGGAAACGATTCCCAGTTTGATTGCTCTGTTTCAATTAGGTTATCTCACGTTCACATGTCAAAAATTCATCGCAGAGGCATAACAACAGCAACGATTGCTGTTCAAGCCTTACAGAAGGACATCTGTTAAGACATGAGCGAATGACTTCCATAGTACTAGAGCGCAATCTATAGGGCAAAATCTATAGAGGAAGACAGAGATTGGAATACATCCAGCAAATACTTGAGGACGTAGGTTGCAAGTGCTCCTCAGAGATGAACAGGTTGGCACAGGAGAAGAATTCTTGGCGGGCCTCATCAAACCGGTCAGAAGACTGAGACTGATTCCCCCCCCCCCCCCCCCCCCCGAAAAAAAAGCTAATTCCTACTCCTTTAGGGTCATCCATGTCACAGTTTCAACTTGTGATCATCACTAACACTTTAAGGAATATCTTTTTGACGTAGATCTGACCTTACAGTTTTTATCATTTATATAAATAAGGAACTGCCCAACACTAATCCCTGGGGCACCCCCCCCCCCCCCCCACTTGACAGTACCCCACTCAGACCCCACATCACAGCCGTTATCAACATTGTGAATAGTAACCTTTTGCTGCCTGTTGCTAAAGTAACAGGTGAACCACTTGTGAGCTACTCCCCGTATTCCGTAATGGTCCAACTTCTGGAGCAATATTTTGTGATCAACACAATCAAATGCATCAGTTAAATAAAAAAATATGCCAAGCGTTCGAAACCTTTTGTTTAACCTATCCAGTACCTCACAGAGAAAAGAGACTATAGTAACTTCAGTTGTTAAACGACTTCTGAAGGCGAACGGTACATTTGATAACTGAGCCGTGGTAAAATTTTCTGTTTTAAAGAGCGCGCCGCAGCGCGTAGTGTAAAGCAGTCGCCTTCCGTTTTTGGCGGTGGCGCCGCTGTGGCAATTGCAGCTTTGGTGTCTCCCTCTAGTGCGAAAGGGGAAAAGTTGCCTGTTCACGTGCATTTAAGGGGCTCTATGAGCTCGGCAGTTGAGGGGTCTAAGTCAGTCCGTCAGTCGGAGCGAGTCTGGTCAGTTGGTGAGCCAAGTCAGTCTGGGTCTGTCTCTCGTCCGCATTGGTGAGGCGGTTAGTGTCTGTCTGACGTCCGGAGTGCTAGTATGTGTTAGGCCGCCAGTCTGCTCGAGTTTGCTCAGGCAATGGGCATTGGCGGTTGGATCGATCGGTTGGTCGGTCGCGCACTGGGACACAAGATGACTTGTCCGTCTTGAGCGTTGGAGCATGTGCGGCAGCCAGTGGGCCGCGTCGTATAGCGAGGAATAGTGGCTTCGCGGACGACACGACAGCAACAGGAGTCAACCCACGACGTCGGACTGGCCGGCGCGAGATGCGACGCCGTGAGACGGGAGATCGGTGCTTATTCCTGCGTCCGTTGAAGCGGCTGGCAGCGGACGGTTCGGGAGAGCGTTTTGGGCGTGTTGCGCCAGGTCTTCGCCAGATATCGCAGTGTATTAGAAGTTAAGTGATTCGTGATATGTTTGTTTCGTTTACTTGTCAAATTCTACTTGTTTTCTTGGTCAGTCTCTCGTCCCCAGCTTGCTCGTCTGTCTCTCGTCTGCATTTGTTAGACAGTTAGTGTCTGTCTGTCTGTCTGTCGGTCTGCCGTACCTTAATAGCTGCCTCTGTCATGTTTGTCGGATTCGTTGTTAACGAATTTATAGAATTAATGTGTAAAGGTCGAATTCTTGAAATACGTTTTTATCTTGCCTACCATCTTGCGAGGCGGTATATGTGTAATGTAGAGCGTGTTGTACATTTTATGTAAGTCCGAATTTCGTGGGTTTTTTTGAACAGCCATTTTTATAAAGTTGCCATACTTCCACCGTAAGAGTCCTTTTAAAAACAAATTGCACTTTCGGTGGCAAATAATTTCTTAGTGTGAGTGTTTGTACCATTTCCATCCCCCTTATGGGGTACATAGTTAATGTATTTGTGTGAGGTGTTAAAATTTTTATTTTAAAGTAATGTAGTGTGTTGCAGATTTGCACCAGTGTAGTCCTTCAGAAGTTGTGAGCGGTCGCGACTACGGCCGTGTTGAAAGGCAGTCAAGCTTCTCAGCCCGAAGGCTCATACTGTCAATATTGTTCTTTCTGCCTCTAAATAAAATTGTAACTTGATATTTCGATGGTGCTTTTCTGCTTATAAATTTTAAATCTGTTTTTGAAAAGGCTTTTATGAATAAAATTCCCATTTATTAAAGGTAATTTCATTTTCATCAGTTACTCCCTGGCAACTACTTCCACGCTCACCTAGTGTGATTAAATGAGTTAATGTCCTTCATGAATCGCTAGTAAATAAACTCTTTAAGAAAAGATTTTGAAAGTTAAAATCACGGTTCAATAGCAAATCATGTGATATAAAATGACCAATTATTCTTACATAAATAGCCTTTTCAATAACTTTTGCAAACACTGATGGCATAGAAATAGGTCTAAAATTATCTACATTATCCCTTTGTCCCTTTTTATAAAGCGGCTTTACTACTGAGTACCTTAATCACTCAGGAAACTGACCATCCCTAAAGGAAAAATTGCAAATATGGCTAATTCAGGGCTAACATTTGCAGCACAGTACTTTAATAATCTGCTAGACACTCCATTACAACCATGAGAGTCCTTAGTCTTGATTGATTTAATTCCTGACTCGATCTCCCTCTTGTCTGTATCACAGAGGAGTATTTCAGACATCAATCTCGGAAAGGCATTTGCCAAGAAAGTTATATGATTTCCTGTAGAAACTAAATTTCTATTAAATTCACCAAAAATGCTCAGAGAATGATTGCTAAATCCTGTACATATATCTGATTTATCAGTAACAGAAATATTTTTACTGCTAACTGACTTTATACCGTCGACCTAGTGCTGCTGACCAGACACTTCCTTCACAACTGACCATATGGTTTTAATTTTATCCTGTGAATTACCTATTCTGTTTGCATACTGCATACTCTTTGCCTTCCTGATAACATTTTTAGGCACCTCACAATACTGCTTGTAATGGGCTACTGTAGCTTGATTGGGACTAGTTCAACATTTTGATATAATTCCCGCTTTGTTCTATATTATGTCTTTATCCTACAAGTCAGCCACCCGGGGTACCCGTTACTGCTAGTACCCCGTTTAGAATGTTCTAATGGAATGCAGCTCTTAAAGAGCATGAGAAATGTGTTAAGGAAAGCATTGTATTTATCATCGATCTTATCGGCACTATAGACATCCTGCCACTCTTGTTCCTTGACAAGGTTTAAAAACTCTCTATTGCTGTTGGATTTACTTTCTTACATGGTTTGTAATTAAATACGACCTTGGTTTGAGTACAAAAGCCTTTTAGTGTTAAAATTTGTGCATCATGGTCTGAAAGGCCATTCACGCTTTTACTAACACAATGTCCATCTAGTAATGAAGAATGGGTAAAAATATTGTCTATGGCTGTGCTTCAGTTCCCCTGCACCCTAGCTGGAAAAATCAGAGTTTGCATCAGATCGTATGGATTTAGGAGATCTACCAACATCCATTTTCTTGCACCATCATATACAAAATTTATATTGAAGTCACCACATATAACTAGTTTCTGGTACTTCCTACAAAGTGAATCAAGAACCCTCTCTAGCTTGAGCAGCAATGTTCTGAAGTCGGAGTTAGGGGACCTATAAACAACAACAATTAGAAGTTTAGTTTCACTAAATTCAACTACCGCTGCACTAAATTCAAATATCTGCTCAGTGCAGTGTCTTGATACATCTACGGACGCAAATGGAATTCCATTTTCACTCCCCCACCCCGCAAAAACTCCTTGAGAAACAACCAGCTAATCTGTAGCCTGGTAAAGGAAGCGTCTGAATTGTCAAATTATTTAATTGGTGCTCTGATACCAATAATTTCATAGGCAACATCTATAAGCAGTTCATGAACTTGATCTCTAATATCTCTCATATTCTGATGAAATATGCTAATTCCTTCTCTACTTGGAAATATTACATCCTTGGAAGCTTGGAAGGTGAGCCCTTAGTTAGACGGACTTCCTTTAAGCAGGTATACCTATCAGCTGACTTCAATCTAAAATAGGTGCACCTCTAACACCAACTACTAAAGGAATTTTTCCATGAGTGACACCACCACCACCCACTACACGGTCGCCTATAAGCTTAGCCAGCATCCCCTTCCCATACCTATTGAGATTCAGGCCATGCCTAGTGAAACCCGATCTACTGTAAATGTAGTACTTATTTAAAGACTTCCTGAACATTAATACCACCAATCATAGTAAAACGGGTGACAGTAGTGATAATGATATTCCAGTTCCGAAAGGAAAGTAAAATCCCTCACATTGGGAATGTAATGTGCAAAAACACGAATCGTGTATGTGGCAAGCTGTCTGGAACTGTTACATCAGGGAGGAGTACTAGAGGAAACTGCAGGTGAGTATCAACGGTAAGAACGTTTTAATAAGATTTGAAAAAGACATTTTCTGATTTAAAGTAGGCTTATATTATGAGTATCAAAAGTGACATAACCTTCTACTAATATTAACTTTTATTAAGACACTTAGCTAAATGACTAAAGATTAGGGATATCCTATTTTCAAAGAATCACTAGAAAAATAATGACTGACGTTCATACATTTAGTAACAATAAATTTTCTATCTTTTTTAGATGTAGGCGTAAACGAATGGATGACGTATCTCACGTTGCCACGGAGCTATTACTTACACAAATGAGTAACATGGATTCGAAGAATACGCTGGATGCATATTTAGATGGTTTAATAACCGTTTGCCCACCAGCTAGAGGCAGACAACGACTACATGATACTACGAAGAGTCATTCTGCTATTTTCCATCATCGCGTACGTTGTGGATTCATATAAACAAGTAATATCATAACATTTTTTTACCCTTTATTATGGATCAAAACATAATAATACCGTAAACAACTTTATTACGGTTGTATAGCGGTATAATGGTTTGTTTCCCTTGGTTAAATTGATATTGTGTGAATATGTTAAATGTTTTTGATTTTAGGTTAAAGTATGTGTTTTCGAGAAAATAGTCTACAAAATGGTGGTGGTTGTTGGGATGTTTAAGGGGGACTAAACAGCGAAGGTCATCAGTCCCTCTACAAAATGGCTTTCCTTTCTACGGAAAGGGATTTCTAATTCAAGACTACAAGTTGTCACTTCATTGGTAGTTGAAGGCGTATCATCTCCCAAAGATCGACAAAGGGCTAGATAGGAAGAATAGTCTAAGCCAGAAAACTTAAAAAATCGTTTGCATTCAGAGTAGTTCATTACGGAAAATCAGGGAAAAAGACAAGATATTTAAACTCACAACTAAGTGTGACAATTATGCGAAAGCTATATTTACAAACATATGAACCAGAAATATATGTCTCTGAAAAATTCTGAAAGTGGTATTAAGCCAGACATCAACCATAAATATTACCTTCGTTTCTGCAGTGAGAACTTCATCTGTGTCTTTGGTCGTCAGAGAACTGACATTTTCACACATGTGAAAGAATGAAAGTAGACATCCAGTGCGAAAGTATTGCACCGGTCAAATGGCTCTGAGCACTATGGGACTTAACATCAGTGGTCATCAGTCCCCTAGAACTTAGAAATACTTAAACCTAACTAACCTAAGGACATCACACACATCCATGCCCAAGGCAGGATTCGAACCTGCGACCGTAGCAGTCGCGCGATTCCGGACTGAGCGCCTAGAACCGCTAGACCACCGCGGCTGGCTGCAGTGGTCAGAGACAATATGAAAAGGGAACTTGTACTTCATAAAAGTAGAGCTAAAAAGTCCTACAATGATATGAGAGAATGTACACCACTTGTGAAAGAGGGAGGAGCAGAGCGTGGTACATCAGAGTTTACAGCATTTGATTTTATGCAAAATATCCCGTATCCGCAAATTACCGTGACAGAGGTGTTCTATGCCAGACAGCTCGGGTTACATGTTTTTGGTATACATCATACGTCAGATGATCAAGCTTTTATTTATCCCTATAATGAGCTGATCGGTAAAATGACGCCTAATGAAACTGTGTCTTTAGTGGACAAGTTTCTTACAAATCACATTAGTGAAGCAACCATATGGTTGTATATATTTACAGATACCTGTACAATCGGAACACCACCATTTTTAAATATTTGTATCATACGTACAAAAGTGGACGATTTGAAATATTCGACGTGTGTTCCAAAAAAAAAGACATTCTTGTTTACCGTGTGACCGTGTTTTCTCTCGTATTGAACTAAAAAAGAGAAAACTGGACACAATTTACACTTCCGGTCAGTGGATACAAATAGTGGTGAGAGGCTTCGCATAAGATGAGATGTATCAAAGTGATCGAATCAATGATTAAGGATTATAAGACTTTATTTGCTAAGGTAAATGCTCCAGTGCCAATATCGAAACATTAGGAAAAGTGAAATATAACGACTTACAAAATCCTGGAATATCGACACAACATCATAACAACACGCGCAACAGCAGGCGGAATAGTAACTGAGAAATTTCAGTTTAAAGGTAAATGATCTGTTGACATCAGACCACGTTAGACAGCATATTCCCACGATGTACCGTTGAAACCTGATAAGTCAGTGGATATTAAAAATTATGTATCATCACTAGATCCTCAACATCGAGCCCATTTTGAACAGTAATTCAAAAACATGGAAATGAGCCAGAAAATGTGAAAAGTGATGTGGGAAATGACTCAAGAAGTGAGGTCTGGGATTCAGAATAGAGTTGTATGCAATCGTTAAAGGACACAAGTGGACATAATAAAGTATGTTGACCTGAACATTATCAATGACACGTTCGAAAAAGAGAAAATGATTTCTAGTTTTCTTTTTTATCAAAGACCAATTTCCCCTTGTCTCCGAGTATATGCATATTACATGACTGTTTGTCATATGCACTAAATATTGTGTGAATGTATAATAATAGAACAAATAACACTACGGAAACAGTTAAAGAAATTAATGCAATTATACTGAGATGAAAAACAGCACAAAAACACGATTTTCCAAAATTAATTCTGTAAAATACATTTAATACAGCGTCATAAAATTTTACCTACTTACAAACAATCACATTATCTCAATTTAAAAAAATCATCAGCGTTGTAGGAATAGCAGAATTCCATAATACAAAAAAACTCGATTATCTTAAAACTGTAGTTACTTGGCTTCAATTGTCGGGAGAGAGCTATTATGTGCGGGAAGACCTAACTGGAAGAGACTACCGACGATATACATTACTTTGCTTGTCCTTCCAAGATAAATTTGGGAGGATCGGATTTTCTACTTTCGTTGCTGAAAAACTTAGGATTTACCAAACAGTTCACGTGGTGCAGGGATATCTTGGGTTGTAAGTTAATATTTGACGCGCTTGCGTATTTTTTTGTTGCTATAGAAATACAGTATGTTTATTGACTGTTTTGGACAAGAATTACTGACTGCGCTTGTGATTTGTTGATTGATGAAAGCGAATTGGAATCCGTATTCTTACGCTGCGTATTGCTATTGGTTCTTATAGCATTACTTTTTTAATCACAAACGAAATTTTTTGACAGAATTTTTTTCTGAAGACGCGGAGTACAAATGGAAAAGAAAAGAAACTTCAAGCCATCTTCCTTCAAATACCAATGTACATTCTTAATGAGGTGGGCCTGAGAGGTTACACATCTTCTACTTGTTTACGTGAAGTTGATGTTTTAGCTTCAATTGTCCTGTCTGTTCTTACTTGTCTTTCTCTGTCTGATCGTGGTAGAAGCGACATGCAAGTCTAGTGTATTGACCGCTTCCGAAATAAGGAGATAATATTTCACTATCTAACTGTGTTTGATTACATAGTATTATATCAAATACCTTATCTGAAATAGCATTCCTCCGATTACATATATTATTTATGATTTTCAGAGTCTCTCTTCAAAGGTTGGAGCTGCATCGTTATAAAACGATTGGAGCCTCATTTCTGCTCCTTCATTAGTCGTTCTTTAAATAGAGAAAGACCCTATATCCGTTAATATCGAAGTCTGACTATCGTAATTCATACATTTTTTTCGATGTAAGAATTTTATTGAACTTTCACGCCCGAGAGTCACTGAACAATGAATACAGATAACCCAAAAGCGTTGGTCGCAGACATAATCCTTTTTTTAATTTTTTAGCAATGGGAATGATTATTTATATCTCTTACTTTTTAATATTACAAATGGTTACTTATAAAAGGTATTAAAGCAGTCTATAAGCCAAAAAGAAAATCCCATCAATTGTCTTCTTGATGCAATAATATACGGAACGATGAACTTCCAATGTCGCTTGGCTGCACAGTTATTCCGTTGTAGAACGTTTCCTTTCGAGAGGACACATGTCATTCTGGACTCTCACTCAGAAGTAACTGAGTTGTGGCTGTTTTTGGCATTGTGGGGCACATTTTAAGGATTGAGTTGTTGCTGATTTGTGGTTGTGTGTAGATGTATGTCTTGGTCCTGAGCGAGGTAATGACTGAACAGCATTGTATTTAATGTGAAAGAATCTAGCATTCGATACCGGAAAGTTATAGTCTTCCTACGGTGATGGTTCAAATGGCTCTGAGCACTATGGGACTCAACTGCTGTGGTTAAAAGGTCCCCTAGAACTTAGAACTACTTAAACCTAACTAACCTAAGAACATCACACACATCCATGCCCGAGGCAGGATTCGAACCTGCGACCGTAGCAGTCGCACGGTTCCGGACTGCGCGCCTAGAACCGCGAGACCACCGCGGCTGGCCTCTTCCTACGGTGAAAATTTACCCTTGGGCTCATAAAGATTGATCTGATGTAGTAAAAAAGAAACAACGACGTTCATGGAGTCATTATTACAGATATTTTTAAAGCAAAGCTATTATTTCTGGTTTAACGGTGTTGCGTGACTAGCTAGGATGGGTCGCGTATCGCTGACACTTGAAGATATTTTAATTTTGTTCAGATAGTTTACCTGTCCCCCCATAAACCATGAACCTTGCCGTTGGTGGGGAGGCTAGCGTGTCTCAGCGATACAGATAGATGTACCATAGGTGCAACCACAGTGGAGGGGTATCTGTTGAGAGGCCAGACAAACGTGTGGTTCCTGAAGAGGGGCAGCAGCCTTTCCCGAAGCTGCAGGGGCAACAGTCTGGATGATTGACTGATCTGGCCTTGAAACAATAACCAAAACGACCTTGCTTTACTGGTACTGCGAGCGGCTGAAAGCAAGGGGAAGCTACAGCCGTAATTCTTCCCGAGAGCATGCAGCTTTACTGTATGGTTAAATGATGATGGCGTCCTCTTGTGTAAAATATTCCGGAGGTAAAATAGTCCCCCATTCGGATATCCGGGCGGGGACTACTCAGAAGGACGTTGTTATCAGGAGAAAGAAAACTGGCGTTCTACGGGTCGGAGCGTGGAATGTCAGATCCATTAATCGGGCAGGTAGGTTAGAAAATTTAAAAAAGGAAATGTATAGTTTAAAGTTAGATATAGTGGGAATTAGTGAAGTTCGATGGCAGGAGGAACAAGACTTCTGGTCTGGTGAATATATGGTTATAAATACAAAATCAAAGAGGAGTAATGCAGCAGTAGGTTTAATAATGAATTAAAAAAATAGGAATGCGGGTAAGCTACTGCAAACAGCATAGTGGACGCATTATTGTGGCCAAGATTGATACGAAGCCCACGCCTACCACAATAGTACAAGTTTATATGCCAGCAGATGACGAAGAGATTGATGAAATGTATTATGAAATAAAATAAATTATTCAGATACTGAAGGGAGACGAAAATTTAAGTCATGGATGACTGGAATTCGATAGTGGGAAAAGGAAGAGAAGGAAACGTGGTAGGTGAATATGGAATGGGAGTAAGGAATGAAAAAAGAAGCCGCCTGGTAGAATTTTGCACAGAGCATAACTTAATTATAGCTAACACTTGGTTCAAGAATCGTGGAAGAGGACTGTATACATTGAAAAACCCTGGAGCTACTGGAAGGTTTGAGATAGATTATATAATGGTAAGACAGAGATTTAGGAACCAGGTTTTAAATTGTAAGATATTTCCAGGGGCAGATGTGTACTCTGACGACAATCTATTGGTTACAAACCGTAGATTAAAACTGAAGAAACCGCAAAAAGGTGGGAATTTAAGGATATGAGACCTGGATAAACTTACAGAATCAGAGATTGTAGAGAGTTTCAGGGAGAACATTAGGGAACGATTGACAAGACTGGGGGAAAGAAATACAGTAAAAGAAGAATGGGTAGCTTTGAGAGATGAAATAGTGAAGGCAGCAGAGGATCAAGTAGGTAAAAAGACTAGGGCTGATAGAAATCCTTGGGTAACAGAAGAGATTCTTAATTTAATTGATGAAAGGAGAAAATACAAAAATCTGCAAATGAAGCAGGCAAAAAGGAATACAAACGTCTCAAAAGTGAGATCGACAGGAAGTGAAAATTGGCTAAGCAGTGATGGCTAGAGGACAAATATAAGGATGTACAGACGTATATCACTAGAGGCAAGGTAAATACTGCCTACAGGAAAATTCAAGGGAACTTTGGAGAAAATAGAACCACTTGCATGAACATCAAGAGCTCAGATCGAAACCCAGTTCCAAGCAAAGAAGGGAAAACATAAAGGTGGAAGGAGTATAGAGAGAATCTATAAAACGGCGAGGTTCTTGAGGACTATATTATGGAAATGGAAGAAGATGTAGATGAAGATAAAATGGGAGATATGATACTGCGTGAAGAGTTTGACAGAGCACTAAAAGACCTAAGTCGAAACAAGGCCCCGGGAGTAGACAACATTCCATTAGAACTACTGATAGCCTTGGGCGACCCAACCCTGACAAATCTCTACCATCTGGTCAGCAAGATGTATGTGACAGGCAAAATACCCTCAGACTTCAAGTAGAATATAATAATTCCAATCCCAAAGAAAGCAGGTGTTGACAGATGTGAAAATTACCGAACTGTCCGTTTAATAAGCCACAGATGCAAAATACTAACACGAATTCTTTACAGATTAATGCAAAAAATGGTAGAAGCCAACATCGGGGAAGATCGATTTGGATTCCGGAGAAACGTTGGAACACGCGAGTCAATACTGACCCTACGACTTATCTTAGAAAATAGATTAAAGAAAGGCAAACTTACGTTTCTAGTATTTTTAGACTTAGTGAAAGCTTTTGACAAATTGGCTGGAATATTCTCTTCCAAATTATGAAGGTGGCTGTGTTAAAATACAGGGAGCTGTAGGCAATTTACAATTTGTACAGAAACCAGATGGCAGTTACAAGAGTCGAGGAGCGTGAAAGGGAGGCAGTGGGTGGGAATGGAGTGATACAGCGTTGTAGCCTATCCCCGAAGTTATTCAATCTGCATATTGAGCAAGCAGTAAAGGAAACAAAAGAAAAATTCGGAGTAGGTATTAAAATCCATGGAGAAGAAATAACAACCTTGAGGTTCGCCGATGACATTTCTAATTCTGTCAGAGACCGCAAACGACCTGGAAGAGCAGCTGAACGGAATGGACAGAGTCTTGAAAGGAAGATATAAGATGAACATCAACAAAACAAAAAGGAAGATAATGGAATGTAGTTGAATTTAAGTTTCAGGAAGTCGTTTCAGAAAGTGTTTGTATGGAGTGTAGCCACGTATGGAAGTGAAAAATGGTTGAAATGGCTCTGAGCACTATGGGGCTTAACATCTGAGGTCGTCAGTCCCCTAGAATTTAGAACTACTGAAACCTAACTAACCTAAAGACATCACACACATCCATGCCTGACGCAGGATTCGAACCTGCGACCGTAGCAGTCGCGCGGTTCCGGACTGTGTGGAAGTGAAACGTGGACGATAAACAGTTTAGACAAGAAGACAATAGAAGCTTTCGAAATGTGATGCAAAAGAAGAATGCTGAAGATTAGATGGAGAGATCACATAACTAATGAGGAGGTATTGAATAGAATTGGGGAGAAAAAAAATTTGTGGCACAACTTGACTAGAAAAAGAGATCAGTTGATAGGACATATTCTGAGGCATCAAGGGATAACCAATTTAGTATAGGAGGGCAGCGTGGAGGATAAAATTCGTTGGAGGAGAACAGGAGATGAATACGCTAAACAGACCCAGAAGGATGTAGGTTGCAGTAGGTACTGGGAGATGAAGAAGCTTGCACACGATACAGTAGCTTGTAGAGCTGCATCAAACCGGTCTCTGTATTGAAGACCACAACAACAACAGTTAAGCTGTGTCGACTAAAGCGGTGGTGATACCTAGGATTTTTGTTTGTCATTTTTGTTGATGATTTCTGTCCGTCAGTAGGGAATTAGAATTTTGGTGACATTCGTAAACTTATGATGTTTTGTCTGTACTGGACATTAAATTAAAAGAAATTAGATAAAGTGAAGGTACTTAAAATAAAGTTGGGTTCCCGACTTGTAACTGAGAATGAAAGTAAATTCCCCTTCAACGAACTTTTTATTAACCCAAGACCCACGTTAAATAGAGTTTGAAACGTCTTTCAGTCGAAGCAAAGATAGAAATATACTGTACGTAGTCGTAATGACCCCCCCCACCCCCCCCCCCCACCACTATTCCATCCCCCCCCCCCCCACCCCTGTACTATGGACCTTGCCGTTGGTGGGGAGGCTTGCGTGCCTCAGCGATACAGATAGCCGTACCGTAGGTGCAACCACAACGGAGGGGTATCTGTTGAGAGGCCAGACAAACGCGTGGTTCCTGAAGAGGGGCAGCAGCCTTTTCAGTAGTTGTAGGGACAACAGTCTGGATGATTGACTGATCTGGCCTTGTAACACAAACCAAAACGGCCTTGCTGTGCTGGTACTGCGATCGGTTGAAAGCAAGGGGAAACTACAGCCGTAATTTATCCCGAGGGCGTGCAGCTTTACTGTATGGTTAATGATGATGGCGTCCTCTTGGGTAAAATATTCCGGAGGTAAAATAGCCCCCGTTCGGATCTCCGGCCGGGGACTACACAAGAGGACGTCGTTATCAGGAGAAAGAAAACTGGCGTTCTACGGATTGGAGCATGGAATGTCAGGTCCCTTAATCGGGCAGGAAGGTTAGAAAATTTAGAAAGGGAAATGGATGGGTTAAAGTTAGATATAGTGGGAATTAGTGAAGTTCGGTGGCAGGTGGAACAAGACTTTTGGTCAGGCGAATACAGGGTTATATATACTAAGTCAAATAGGGGTAATGCAGGAGGAGGTTTAGTAGTGAATAAAAAAATAGGAATGCGGGTAAGCTACTACAAACAGCATAATGAACGCATTATTGTGGTCAAGATAGACGCGAAGCCCACGCCTACTACAGTAGTATAAGTTTATATGCCAAATAGCTCTGCAGATGACGAGGAAATTGAAGGAATGTATGATGAAATAGAAGAAATTATTCAGATAGTGAAGGGAGACGAAAATTTAGTAGTCATGGGTGACTGGAATTCGGTAATAGGAAAAGGGAGAGAAGGAAACGTAGTAGATGAATATAGATTGGGGGTAAGAAATGAAGGAGGAAGCCGCCTGGTAGAATTTTGCACAGAGCACAACTTAATCATATTTAACACTTGGTTCAAGAAACATAAAAGAAGGTTGTATACATGGAAATAGCCTGGAAATACTGACAGATTTCAGATAGATTATATAATGGTAAGACAGAGATTTAGGAACCAGGTTTTAAATTTTAAGACATTTCCAGGTGCCGATGTGGACTCTGACCACAATCTATTGGTTATAGATTAAAACTGAAGAAACTGCAAAAAGGTGGGAATTTAAGGAGATGGGACATGGATAAACTGAGTAAACCAGAGGTTGTACAGAGTTTCAGGGAGAGCGTAAGGGAACAAATGGCAGGAACGGGGGAAAGAAATAAAGTAGAAGAAGAATGGGTAGCTTCGAGGGACGAATTAGTGAAGGCAGCACAGGATCAAGTAGGTAAAAAGACGAGGGCTAGTAAAAATCCTTGGGTAACAGAATAAATATTGAATCAAGTAGGTAAAAAGACGAGGGCTATAAAAAATCCTTGGGTAACAGACGAAATATTGAATTTGATTGGTGAAAGGAGAAAATACATGAAATGGAGTAAATGAAGCAGGCAAAAAGGAATACAAACGTCTCAAAAATTAGATCGACAGGAAGTGCAAAATGGTTAAGCAGGGATGGCTAGAGGATAAATGTAAGAATGTAGAGGCTTATCTCACTAGGGTAAGATATATACTGCCTACAGGAAAATTAAAGAGACCTCTGGAGAAAAGAGAACCACTTGTATGACCATCAAGAGCTCAGATGGAAACCCAGTTCTAAGCAAAGAAGGGAAAGCAGAAAGGTGGATGGAGTATATAGAGGGTCTATACAAGAGCGATGTATTTGAGGACAATATTATGAAAATACAAGAGGATGTAGATGAAGATGAATGAGAGATATGATACTGCGTGAAGAGTTTGACAGAGGTCTGAAAGACCTGAGTTGAAACAAGGCCCCGGGAGTAGACAACATTCCATTAGAACTACTGACGGTCTTGGGAGAGCCAGTCCTGACAAAACCCTACCATCTGGTGAGCAAGATGTATGAGACAGGCGAAATATCATCAGACTTCAAGAAGAATATAATAATTCCAATCCTAAAGAAAGCAGGTGTTGACAGAAGTGAAAATTACCGAACTATCAGTTTAATATGTGACGGCTCCAAAATACTAACGCGTATTCGTTACAGGCGAATGGAAAAGCTAGTAGAAGCCGACCTTGGGGAGGATCAGTTTGGATTCCGTAGAAGTATTGGAACACGTGAGGCAATACTGACCCTACGGCTTATCTTAGAAGCTAGATTAAGGAAAGGCAAACCTACGTTTCTAGCATTTGTAGACTTAGAGAAAACTTTCGACAAAGTTGACTGGAATACTGTCTTTCAAATTCTGAAAGTGGCAGGGGTAAAATATAGGGAGCGAAAGGCTATTTACAATTTGTATAGAAACCAAATGGCAGTTATAAGAGTTGAGGGGCATGAAAGGGAAGCAGTGGTTGGGAAGGGAGTGAGACAGGGCTGTAGCCTCTCCCCGATGTTATTCAGTCTGTATATTGAGCAAGCAGTGAAGGAAACAAAAGAAAAACTCGGAGTAGGTATTAAAATCCATCGAGAAGAAATAACAACCTTGAGGTTCGCTGATGACATTGTAATTCTGTCAGAGACAGCAAAGGACTTGGAAGAGTAGCTGAACGGAATGGATAGTGTCTTGAAGGGAGGATATAAGATGAACATCAACAAAAGCAAAACGAGGATAATGGATTGTAGTCGAATTAAGTCGGGTGATGTTAAGGGTATTAGATAAGGAAATGAGACACTTAAAGTAGTAAAGGAGTTTTGCTATTTGGGGAGCAAAATAACTGATGACGGTCGAAGTAGAGAGGATATAAAATGGAGACTGGCAATGGGAAGGAAAGTGTTTCTGAAGAAGAGAAATTTTTTAACATCGAGTATAGATTTAAGTGTCAGGAAGTCGTTTCTGAAAGTATTTGTATGGAGTGTAGCCATGTATGGAAGTGAAATATGGACGATAAATAGTTTAGATAAGAAGAGAATAGAAGCTTTCGAAATGTGGTACCACAGAAGAATGCTGAAGATTAGATGGGTAGATCACATAACTAATGAAGAGGAGTTGAATAGGATTGGGGAGAAGAGAAGTTTGTGGCACAACTTGACTAGAAGAAGGGAACGGTTAGTAGGACATGTTCTGAGGCATCAAGGGATCACCTAATTAGTATTGGAGGGCAGAGTGGAGGGTAAAAATCGTAGAGGGAGACCAAGAGGTGAAAACACCAAACATATTCAGAAGGATGTAGGATGCAGTAGGTACTGGGAGATGAAGAAGCTTGCACAGGATAGAGTAGTATGGAGAGCTGCGTCAAACCAGTCTCAGGACTGAAGACCACAACAACAACAACAACAGTCGTAATGACCGAAAATTTGACTGTTGGTTACATTAAGACTATCTAATTTAAAAGGAGAAATAAATACAGTTTTTCAAAGAGCATTACTTGAGAATCGAAGATACACATATTCTGATTTGATAATAAATATTACAGAAGTAACAGCATTTGTAAAAAATAAAAAGCACAAGAGAGCAGATTTATTTTCATAAAAGAAAAATGTATCAAAACCAGTGCAGGTAGTAAGTATATCTCTGACGTAGCTTGTAGCTTAATCTCTATGCGGTTTCGATAAAGTTTACAGAACAAAAGAGCGTATTTTTCGTTGAATGGAAATTTCATGAATGAAAGGTTTACGTAATTGATTGATACTAATATTGACTTAATAACGATGAGAGAAGAGTTTTACTTTTAACATTCATTCGCGTAATACGTTTGTATAGTCTGCGATACATAGATTGCGCTGCGCTCTACTTTTAAAAGCATTAAGTTAGTTACAAGTAAAGAAACTTAATTAGACCTGTAAAATATCTTTTAGGCTGTTAATTTCTGTTGAGGATACTTATTGTAGCACTACTCGTATTATTGCTGTTCCATTCGCGAATGGTGAATGGGAAGCACGAGTGAAAAACAAACCTCCATCTTATTTTTAATTTCTCTTTTTTTCTTGTCGCGGCCTTTTCTCAAGACTTGGTGGAAAGTAGTATTTTGCGCGACTCCTCTTGCAACGTAAACGTACGAGTACACTCTCGAATTTCAACACTGAACTTATTTGTAATGCGCAACGCCTCGCTCGTATCGTCTGGCACTGCAGTTTCTTTGAGCATTTCCAAAACGCTCTAGCGCTTACTAAAGAATTCCTTGTCGAAACGCGACGCTTTCGTCGGGTTTTCTGTTATCTCTTCTGATAATGCAACTTGGAAAGGGCCCCATCTGATGAGCAATAATGAACACTCGAGGAGTTTTGTAAGCTACTTCTTCTGGGATGTATGATGCTTCCATGATAACCTTCGAATGAGTCTCAGCCTGAAAACTGTTGTTCCTGCCACTAGCTTTATGTGGACGTTCCGGACAGTTCATCCAAATTTTTTGTGGTTGTCACTCTTTTCAGTCGTTTATCGTCGATAACATAACGACAGTAATGATCATTTTTACATTCGTATTTATAATTAAACCACATTTACTTCCTTTTATTCCTCCAGAGACAACTCCCAGTCCCTTTACCTACCGCGGAACTTCCGTGGGTCTTGAATCGTCAGGCCTTGCTAACTTCCTATACACAACAACACTTTCCTGTTATCTGCGATCAGTCTCATGAGGTTTACGACGTTCTCTACAAGATCATTTATATAAACTCTAGTGGTCCTATAACATTCCATCGGAGTGCTTATGTAATATGCATCATTAAATCGATAAACATGCTCATGAACTAATACGGGGTTTTATCTTTCTTTTCTTGCAACGGCGTGCCGCAGGGTTCGAGGGGCTTGTACCTACCTTTAATTTACGTTGTACAATTAATTATTGAAGAATATATGTATGCCTACAGTAGCGATCTCTGGCGAACTTGCAATACAAACATTTAGTGGCTACTGTACTGCTCTTTGTTTTGAACAGTATTGCTGCTGACAAGATGACTCTTGCATATGCTGTTATTTACATATAATTGACGATGCTGGTGCTGATTTTGTGTTTAACGTTTGACGATGCCACTATGGCTCCAGTACATTAGGACATGTTTTCATAAAACGGGTATGCCTCTTCCTCTTCATATTTAAAGCGCACGAATGCACATGTATGTCAGTAGTACTTTTCATTATTGTCTATTTTATCGTTTTAAGCTGTAGACAATCTGCTAGTGAATTTGTATTTTTTCCCATATTTTTCTCCATATCTGATGATGGTAATTATAGACCGAAACCGGTAGTCTGAAGACAAAAATAATTGTGACCATAGACGTGAAGTAAAGGGAATTTATTCTATATTCGGATCACCGTTTTATTCGCGACCATGTAGCAGCTTGTGACTCCATCCGGGTACTCCCGAAATTACTTTTAGATCTATCGATTTCGGCCCGTTGAGAACAATGTGTTTAGTTCTCTCCCCTAGGGTGTTCTGAAACTGGTCCGATGCTCGGTAAGCTCTCATTTTGTTCTCTAAGCGGCTGTGTCAAACTCCTCTTTTCCGGAAGTCAAGCACACTGATTCTACCCACACCTAGGTGTTAGCTACTTCATGAAAGAACGGAGAGTGCTGTTTACAGAATCCACGTTAATTTTTTTGTAGAGAATATTTTCGTTACGCAACTGGTAGTATAGCGTAAGCATAAAATATATTCCATACTTCCACGATGCCGATGTTTACAGTTATGGACGTTTTTCTGGCAATTATTCTTGTAGATCGGAATGATATGGGAGTTTTTCGAATTGCTAGGTACTTTTCATTGATACGGCCATTACGAGAAACAGCTGGTAGAGTGGGAACAAGTGCTTTCACATCATTTTATATAATTTCACAGGTATTTCACGCGGTCTATGAAACAATAACGAATCCTTGAGCATTGTGATGCGTCGCAGCATAAATAACAGTGCAAAATCATGGAAAGCCTGCTGCTTTTGGATGAAAACAAAGATGAAAACAAGAGATGTTTAGTATTTTGATACTCACTTACTATATGAACAAGATGATGCAACGAGACCTTAAAATCCAACCTTTTCTACTTTTCCTCGGGTGCGGTGTCGATTCCTGAAACTCTGTGCTCTCTCTTTCAGGTTTGTTACTGACCGTTTAGCGCGGGCGGCAGCTTTTTTCATGAAGGAGAGCGTAATGGTGTCCCCAGACAGTCGAGTGCCCTCTCGCGTCGGCGGCGCCAGTCATCGGCGGGTCGCGGGCCGCAGACACCGGCGCAGCCACGTCCTGCCCGCTACATCAGTATGCGCCCGGCGACCGCACCGCCCCCGACGTAATAAATTCCGCCCGCATCTCCCAAGAATTTAATCCGCCCGGACTGCCCGCGGCGGCGTGTTGCAAGCCACGGCGAACACGATTACTGCACTTGTAGTTCGTCTGAAGAGGCACCGATCACAGCAGGGGAGGGCTCGGGTCACCAGAAGGGCAGCTGGCTAGGTGTCGGCGTTATACTCGCCCCCGCAGACCTCCACAAATACGTGGGCTTTGCTTACGTTATTGTTGGCCATTGTCCGTTTTCCTATTCAGCAAGCAACCGTGCACTATACCTCGGACATGGAGACCTTTTGCTTTGGGGTCTCCGCTCTTGGGTGGAGAGCAGAAGTATTGCCTTTACAACCTTGCGTGTATCTTCATCTTTTACGTATATGTCACTACAGACTACGTCTATTTACAAGTTTCTCCTTTCTTTTCTTCCTACATTCTATCATTACTTATCGAAGTTTCTTTCTTGTTTGTGCTATCCAAGTGGCTCCAGTCTTCTTTTTTGGGTTTCCTTCTGGCTGACAGTCGTTCCACAATATCTTGAGCAATACTTCGGAGTTCGTCTGTATCCCTTCCTGTTTCTTTGTACCTTGTATTACCCATTTTTAATTTACTGAAATAAGAGAACAGTCTTTTTGTCGGTCATTAATAACTTTCTTCTTTTATTAATCATGTCTAAGTTTTTCGATACGTGTCTAATGTATGGTCATAGGATTTGTTTGGTATTTTTCTTTTATTTATTTCGAGGACTTCCATCATTGCCATCTTGTTCAGAGTTAGTCATTCTGCTACATGAATTGCTTCTGGGCGTATTGCTGTTGAATATTGTCTAAGTTTAGCGTTGAGGGATATTGATTTCTTAGTGAGATAGTGTATCTTATTTATAATATTTATTGTGCCGTGTTCAACAGCCTTTTCAAATCTCTTGGAATAAACAATTGTTTTCGAGGTGGCTGCATGAGAAATAGTGTCTCTTTTAAGCACTATCGTCCTAATTCGGATATATAATAGTAATGTAACTGCCGACTTTGTAATTGTACGCGGTATTGATCGTTGTGATACAACTACCTTCAAGTACAAATGGTTTTGCAGGTTGTTTACATGCAGGATTAATGATGGTACAATTATAAATGGCGGCAAACCCCGGTCCCTTACCAGTGACATCATCATCGTCATCAAGTGACACATTACACCACTCTCCTGCTTCCTCCCTTCTCCCCCCCCCCCCCCCCCATCTGCCGCCCTTCCCTCTCCACCCAATATCAGCGTAGTATTAAACGAAACAATCAATCAAAGCTTAGTATTCAACTGGGCTTTAAGATAAACTCACAGTGTACCACAGAGCAGCTGTGCTAAAAAGTATCCCACCGATTTGAACTTCTACACCATCTTCAAAGATATTTAAACTCAAAGCTACAGAAAGAGTGTATTTTATAGTATTCCCAGTTCTAAAATATGTCGGCATGCACGCACGCACAAACACACACACACACGCACACGCACAATGTTTACACCATGAACTTACAGGTTAAGAATCGCCAATCAAGGTGTAGAATGCAGTTTCTGCAGCGTAGGACATGTAAGGCACACGGGAACCTCAAATTATTTTCCACATCTAAAATCTTTTGTGATGCCTGATAAATGTCGCACTGCTCTTTCCAAATCTAAAATGTCTGCAAAAACACATCAGCAGTGCAAAAAATCCAATACTTGCCTCAAGTGTCAGATATTTTATTTCCCTCAGATTTATTTTCCACGTCTAAATTATTCTTCAGCGCTTGTCAAGTGTTACAATGTCCCTTCCACGTCTAAAACGTCTGCAAAAACATGTCAGCAACATAGAAATTCCACGTTTACATCAAATATCACATTCCACACACACACACGGACACACACACACACACACACACACACACACACACACACACACACACACACACACACACATGTCCGTCAAATTGATACATAAGACATAGTTTTGGACTCATAAGTGCCTCAACGTTACTTTATTGCTACATTTTACTAAAAATAACATGCCAAATGAACATATGGTCTTTCCAGTCACATCTAAAACCGGTGATGTAGCAAACCTAAGTGACTGAGCTTATAACTGCAGAAGATACGTGTTGGATAAAATACTACAGTAAGCAGGTAAGCACAGATACAGACAGACAGTCTGAATTTCTGTAGACACTCTGAATTACTGACAGTTGCTGCAAGAATGTAATTTATTTGATTACTGAGGTCATACTAGTTGTATGATATAATTCACCGTCAAATTAAATATTTCCTCATCTAAACTGTTCTATGATGCTTCCCATGTGTTTCAATGGTACTTCCACACCAAAAATAAGTATAGGGTGTTGTTATTTCAGTCTGAGGAAATGTTGACGATGGTTTATATGACGAACTGACAACATCTGTTGATTTTCAGTTTCCCAGTAATTTTTCACCTTAGCAAGGATCTTTCTAGGGGTGAAGAAGATAAGGCATCATGTTCTACACTGAAAATATAATATTGCTTTTTACTTGCATCTGAACTACACCTACTGGAGGTTGAATACAAAATAGACTACCGAGAAATACTGAAGTGTATCTTCAGGTAATTTTCGGGTTTGCAGCCGGATCCCATAAACATTCTGCCATGATATTTCGTTCCAGAGACCTCCAGCCATCCTCAGTTGAGTAAGAGACATGATGCAGTCATGATATTTGTAGGGAATTCCGCGCTTGCGAATCGTACTAGCGGTTGACGGTGCATGCGTAAGGAGGAGACATGCACGAGGCAGCCAAGTTATGTGTACTGCCCTCAGTGCCCTCAGTGGTGAAGTAAGAACAAACTAATCTTTGAGTATCGAATGAGCATGTCGATTCCGTTATGAACGCATCATTTCAATAATAGGACTCCAAATTTTATCAAGCTGAAAGCACTTGTCACGATTCATTAAATTATCTGCAGAGACGTATTTCCACGGATTCTGTAATTACAGAGTCCCAGAAACTGGTACTAAAATTTTGGTATTATTGTATTCCATTGAATGTCCCATGGAAATGCAGTGGTCTGCCACTGCTGATTTTAAAAGTTGCCGCAGACGGGTGTGTCCTCTGTGTTTTACACAGCGTTCCTGGACCGTTCGTGTCGTCTGACCTATATATGCTGAGCCACACTCATAGGGAATTTTATAAATACCCGCCTTCCTCAATTGTAAATCGTCTTTAACGTATCCAACTAAGGCCCTGCTCTTTGCTGGTGGACGAAAGATGACATTAATATTATTCTTCCTAAGCAATCTGCCTACTTTAGAAGACACGTTCCAGGCATATGGAAGGAACAGAGTTGATTTATAGTCGTCATCAGTCTCCTCAGAGCGTTGCTTCTTGTTATTATAATTGTGCATGGACTTCGGTATTTGACGCGAAGTATAGCCGTTCTCTTTAAAAATCTTTTCCAGATCCATTAATTCTTCATGAAGACTATCTGCATCCGAAATCACATGCGCCCGATGAATTAAAGTACTGAGAACACCGGCGGTTTGTGCGGGGTGATGGCAGCTGGACGCATGAAGATATGGATCTGTATGTATTAAGACGTCTAGAAAGGGTAAACTCCCATCTTTCTCAGTCTCCATAATAACTTGACGTTCTCGTGTACAGAGTTTGAACGATAGAGGAATTTTTCCAGTTCTTGTCTGCCATGAGGCCATACAACGAAAGTATCGTCTACGTACCACCAGAAAATCGTTGGCTTTAAGACGGCAGACTCAAGAGCTTTCTCCTCAAAGTCTTTCATAAAAAGATTTTCCAACACAGGTGACAAGGGACTCCCCATGCATGATGACACCGTCAGTTTGTTCAAAAAATTCGTTATCAAATGAGAAATAAGTTGAGGAAAGAGTATGTTCAAACAAAACCGTCAAATCGTCACTGAACAAGTTACCAATAACATGTAGCGAGTCAGATAAAGGCACTTTGGTAAAAAGTGAGACCACATCGAAGCTAACTGGTAAGTCCGAGCTGCTCAGCTTAACAGCCTTGAAACGATATATAAAATCCTTGGAATTACGTATATGATGGCAGCATTTACCGACATACGGTTTGAGTAACGAGACCAGATGTTTTGCAGTCGAATAAGTAGAAGCGCCAATATTACTCACTATCAATCGTAGTGGAACTCCATCCTTGTGAATCTTGGGCAGCCCTTACAGTCTTGGTGGAACAGCATTGTGTGATCTCAGCCGCTTGATAACTTGTTTAGGTAAAGAAAATTAAAAGGAGTAATACGGGGAAATTTCAGAAGTCACATTGAAGTGTTTACCACAAATATTTACTGCAACTATGCTGCCAAGGCTCTCTGAATCGTGTACAGATTGTATTTCCTATAACCAGTTACTAGATAGACCACACTCTAAATAAAATCCGTGATGTAAGAAAAACACACACAAAACATAGCTGAAAAATAAGCGAAATGGTGAAAAACGATTTTACAGCGGAAGGAAAGTTTTTTGCTGTGCATCAGCTAAACTACATGGTTTCGTAATACATAAGTACTGATGTTTCGACAGAAGTGCCGACACAGTGTGGTTTTGAGGTGACCGAAATACACGCTATAAGCTCACTCAGGATGGCGTGAGGTCTGAAACAGGATACGTAATGAATGCTATAAAGAAAAGTACGTAGCTTCTGGAATACTTGACTTTAATCCATCCTTGATACATCGCTATTGACGATACACGTGAGACTCTATAGTTTCAGACAATATACTGCTAATGGCGCCTTGCTAGGTCGTAGCCATTGACTTAGCTGAAGGCTATTCTAACTATCTGCTCTGCAAATGAGCGAGGCTTCGTCAGTGTGCATCGCTAGCTACGTCGTCCGTACAACTGGGGTGAGTGCTAGTAAGTCTCTCGAGACCTGCCGTGTGGTGGCGCTCGGTCTGCGATCACCGATAGTGGCGACACGCGGGTCCGACATGTACTAATGGACCGCGGCCGATTTAAAGCTACCACCTAGCAAGTGTGGTGTCTGGCGGTGACACCACAAGTACTGTTTAAATTCATCTCAATATAATCAAAGACGGTGACGGCAGGGGATCAATGCAGAGATGAGACATATCCAAAGATGACGCTGCAACAGGACAGAGATTGGCGGTCGATATGTTCAGGATATAATGTTTAGCGTCAATATATTTTTTTTAATATTTGTCCGGTGCATATTTTCACACACACATACAGGGGCGCGCTTGAGCACACACGCAGGCAGCTTATCGTAAAAAAGCAAGTATAATTATTGACTTTTGATCTCAACCGAAAATTCAAAATTTTCAGAAAAGTATAATTGTATTATTTCTCGGAAAATGGCACATGTGGCACTCATCTTCTAAATCAGTTATTATGTAACATTTAAAGATGTACACATAGCTTGTATATTTATATTTATAGTTTAAACAGCTGTTATCAATGGCCAAAGTTCATGAGCCGTTAACTCCCGCCGATGACCTTGATTCGCTCAGGTTTATCTGCGAGGGTGCAGGGGTCTCCCGTCAGCCGCTGTGGTTGGTTAGGGGCGGCTTAGGTTTGGCAGCGCGGCTCTGTGGGACACCGTGGTCGTTCTCATGGCGGGGCTGGTTTTGGCTGGGCGTGGTTACTGCCGGGGACTGCTGGTGTTTCTCTGTGTCCCATTCACTGTTCCCCAGATGACTGCCTAGTGAGCTCGTACATAGGTTAAGCAGCTGTTATCAATGACCAAAGTTCGTGAGCCGTTAACTCCCGCCGATGACCTTGATTCGCTCAGGTTTATGTGCGAGGGTGCAGGGGTCTCCCGTCAGTCGCTGTGGTTGGTTAGGGGCGGCTTAGGTTTGGCAGCGCGGCACTGTGGGACACCGTGGCGTGGTGTCGTTCTCATGGCGGGGCTGGTTTTGGCTGGGCGTGGTTGCTGCCGGGGACTGTTGGTGTTTCTCTGCGTCCCATTCACTGTTCCCCAGAAGACTGCCTAGTGAGCTCGTACATAGGTTAAGCAGCTGTTATCAATGACCAAAGTTCGTGAGCCGTTAACTCCCGCCGATGACCTTGATTCGCTCAGGTTTATCTGCGAGGGTGCAGGGGTCTCCCGTCAGCCGCTGTGGTTGGTTAGGGGCGGCTTAGGTTTGGCAGCGCGGCTCTGTGGGACACCGTGGCGTGGTGTCGTTCTCATGGCGGGGCTGGTTTTGGCTGGGCGTGGTTGCTGCCGGGGACTGTTGGTGTTTCTCTGCGTCCCATTCACTGTTCCCCAGATGACTGCCTAGTGAGCTCGTACTTAATGGTGCTAGAGCATTAATGCCGTTGTGTCCGGCATTTATAGTCGTATCGAGCAGGTGCCTACTGCGAGTTCGTAGTTTGATTCTTACTGTACCATAGCCTTTCCAAACATAGCGTTAAGAATATAGAAATGAGATTGGCTGTGCTTTCTTGCTGTGCTAAAGGCAGGCATTTCTTTCTGTGAGATCTCTGCTGGCTGTTGGACTGTCCCTGTTAACATGTTAAACAAATTTTGTTGAAGCAGAGTTAAAACCTATTTGAGGAGTTAATAGTTCTAATGACTATTTAATCCATGTACAAAAATGCTGTGTTATGTGAATACCATACTAGAATGTTACAGGTGCAAAATTTGTATTCGGTGTTAGGTTTAGGTTCTTGCTTCTCTGTTACTTTTGATAAATAATTTGAGGTACTAGCACAAGCTGTAATTGTGCAGATGATTTAATCACTATTGCCTTTGTTCACGACGGTGCCCAAGTTTGTAAAGTGCCTACTGGCTGATGCAGCAAGGTTTAGTTTCTGAAGCAACATTTATGTGTTAATTGTTGTTTATTGTTTTAGGTCTATCTGTTCATAGTCTAAGTGCCCTGCCTAGGGTGCAGTGTCTGGTTGTGTGAAGAAGTTGGCTAAACGGCTTGTGCTATATTAACCGGCCATGCACAAGAGCCTATGATCTCTTGTTTCTTTTTTTTTTCTTTTTCTTAAAATTAAGTAACCTTTTGCTCTTGCTAATAACATTAGTAATTATAGTTTCTCCATAAGAAGAAAATTTGTAAAAGGAGAAAGGCGTTTATTGTTTTTAACTAATACCAAGTGATGGGAGTCAGGACTAGTTATTCAGCTGTAGCATGTTTCATGTTTACCACACGTTAGACAGATGTGTGGTAACCAGAAAGGTTTTTAGAAGTAATTTCGTGTCTAGTTGCAAAATGAATGCTTTCCGATTCTTAATTCGACCTTACTGACATTGAGATCAGTCCAAGGAACTGTTTTTTAGGATTTTCCTTCACAAATAGTTGTCAAGCACAAATCTTCCAGAACGAGTAACTCGTTAAATTGAGTGATCAAGAATAACCTTTGTTGATGTTACCTCATAATTTGGTGCTGATCGTTGTCTGAAATTATTTTTATGAAACTTAGCAATAATGGTATCTAGCTGTAGGCTAATAGAGCAAAGAAAATGGAGAAACATATTGTTGGTTAACTGCTGGTGAGGTTGTTTTTTAGACGAAAGAAAAGAGTGGCAGATTTTGTAAGAGTGCGGCCTCTTGAAAGGTTGTTGCCTTGCCACTTTATTTAATGCTGATTTGTCTGTAATAAGTTCACCATGTTAGGTGAACCTAAATACTAATACCTTGTTTTACGTCTTTTGGAATCAATTCAATTTAAAACGTGTGTCCTCTATTGGACTCAATGTTTATACTCCAATAGCCTAACAGTTCGATTGCTGGACCACACTTTGCAAGTACCATGGGCCCTCAAATTAAATATTTACACATCTAAATTGTTTGCATTATTTGTTAAAAATATATGTAGCTTTCTTATTGGTAGCATCGAAATATTTGTTAGTAGATGAGCAGGATCGGTCTTTTTTACCATACATTGATACCTATCATTAAAGTCGTCAACATACAACAAAATTGGTTCTGTGACTCTGTGAAACGCATCTGATGATCAAAGTTACTGCTTAACTTGCCCTTTTTGTCGAAAATCAGCAAAGTAAACAATGTTATTGTCAGAGCGTTGGTATTAGGAAACATCTTATGCCCACAAAAATCAGTTTCAACTAGTTCATCACGCATCTATACGTCTTCCCATACTTTGACTGCTTACAGTATAGCAGTAAGATCAGAATGCCTATCGGCAGCAAAAAACAGTATGTTGATATGTGGAACGGCGATTGTCAGACTAAAACCTCTGGAAAGATGGAGCTGCTGAAACAAGTTTCCCGCCTGTATCATCATTCATCATCCTTCGCAGTCTTAGTTTAGTCTCCAGTTAAACAAGCATCTGGCTCCATAAAGTAAGTTTCACATTATTTATCCAAACACTTAATTTCTCTAAGTAGGACTTAATGTTCTCATATGGAGCTTAGCATTCCGCAGTTGAGTCTTTCTCTTTATTTCACAGATTCATTATAAATATAAAGCAATAATCGATGTTTCCGAAGTTATTCTTCATTATATATTATTTCATTATCACCCGAATTATTGCCTACCACTTTTTAAACTCGCGAAGAAACGAACTGCTCTGTCAAATCATTCAGCTTATTCCAGTGAACATAATCAATATCATTTGATATTTCATTAGAGACTTCCTTCGTGTCAGCTTCGTCTTTTTCTTCTTCCTCTACTTCTTCTCTATTATCATTATTAACATCATCATTCTCATTACAACCATTATTTTCTTCCTCTTTTTCAATATCTCCACCTTATACAATTATAATCACATTGCTTCCCTTGGCATTAACATCTTTCTATTCATCGTCTTGCTGTGTCTTCTTCCTCTCTACCACAGTATAGAGTACAAACGCCTTCTTGGTCCAAGCAATAATGGTACAGAAGATCAAAAATGGTTGTAAAATGAAAGAAATTCACTTATCAGCTGACAATAAGACTGTTGGGGTCTTTTGTCTGAAGATTGGTTGGATGTAGCTCTCCACGTAAGTTTATGCTGTACAAGTCTCTTCATCTCTGCATAACTATTGCACCCTGCATCCACTTAAACTTGATTATTGTAGTCAAGCTTTGTTCTATCCCTAAAATCCACCCCTCCCCCTGCACCCCTCCACTTATCGTCATTACGAAATTGAAAACTCACATAATCCTCACGCTGTATCCTGTCCATTGATGTTTTCTTTGAGTGGAAATGTGCTATTTCCGTTCAGTGTCCGCTCACATTAGTTATCTGATCTACCTATTCAATCATCACAATTTTTCTATAGCATCACACTTCAAAATCTTCTACTCTCTTCTCGTCTGAGCAATTTATCTCCCTCACTTTTCTTCCGTACACGTCTGCGCCCCAGAACTTCAGAAACGTCTTCTTAAAACTTAAATTCATATTCAAAGTTAAGAAATTTCTCTTTTTCAGGAAAGTTTTTTTTTGACATTCCCAGCATGCATTTTGCATTCGCTCTGCTTCGGATATGGACACTAATTTTTCTGTCTATGTAGCAACATTCATCGACTTCTTTTATAGTACCTTATTTCCTAAACTAATTACCTTAGCACCTCCTAATTTAATTCGAGTACACTCAGTTACCTTTGTTGATATTTATCGCATACCTTATTTTGGAAGCGCTATTCAATCCGTTTAACCGCTCTTACAAGTTTTTGACCTCTCAGATACTGCTTTCCTTTAAAATTCTTCGACTCTTACAACCAAAACCTGCTTTCTGCGCACCTTTTAGATAGACTGTCGGTTTCTGCATTTTGTCACTGCTATCTTAGGAATTTCAAAGAGTTTATTCTAGTCAGTGTAGTCTGTACACCACGAAGTTCTCATACAATTATCACTATTGCCGACATATTTCTCATGTGAGAATCAGCAGCTGATCGACATTTAAGACAACTGCCATTGTTTGGTTCAGTCTCAGATATTCATTTTTAAATCAGATTACATGTTTCGATCATTTAGAATCATCTTCAGATCTAAGTAGTTGCGTCTTGTCTACTCAGAACCACATATCTGAGTACTATGTTTCGCAACTGCGTTTTTGAGCTACAGTCTGACTGCAGTTGCTAAGCACGGTACTCTGTTAAGTGGTTGTGAGTAGACAAGCCGGGTTGCTAACGCAGCTGCTTCGATCTGAAAAAGAAATTATCGAAACATGTAATCTAATTAAAGAAAAAAAGTATGTGGAACTGAGACTGAACAATAAACGAAAATTATCTTAAATAGTATTATGGGCAGTGTAGCACCGAAAAGCAAATATATTTCATAGATGGCGCAGTTGTACGGTCACGCAACAACGTAGCTGTTATCCTTAGTGACACCACAACGAGGGTTATCGGCGTGTCCTTGCTTTTTCGATGCGCTATCTGATTGAGTTTCCCGCGTTCAGAAGTTTCATTACGCCTGTCGGGAACTTCTCCCAGAGTCCGCCCAGCTTATGCCAAAAAACAAAAAAAAAAAAAAAAAAAAAAGGAACTCTCATACGATGCACGCGCTTCCCGTATGCACGATCGCTTCCTACTTTGCGCAAGAGCACTATACGTCAAGAATGTCGATACCAGGAAGCTAGTATCCGCCCAGCTTCGATTACGCGGAAGAGCTTCTGTGGATGCCGGCTGCCCGACGACGCAAAAAGAAGAGCGTATAGAGAGAGAGAGAGAGAGAGAGAGAGTGAGAGAGAGAGAGTGGGCGGGGGGGGGGGGCGGTAGAGCGTGCAGCGAGAGAGAGAAAGAAGAGGGTGGAAAGCTATGGCAGACTGATCACGTATTCACTGCAGGAAGCGGATGGCGATCGGCGAGCTCCTGGCCGAGTTATGGCCTGTGGGGGCGTGTGGCACACGTCCTGCTCACGGGCAACTCCCATCCCCCCACCCCACACCCTCACAGCCCCTGGTTCCACCCAAATCTCCATCGCTCTCCTTTCCCCGCCCTCCATTTCTAACCTCTGATGCCTCGCTCCATCCAATTTCTCCGGCCGGACGAAGCGACGTCCGTTGCGGCGGCAGAACAAACACTTATCAACGCTCTGTCACTCCCGAGTCATGCACAGTATATCTTTTTTTTTCTTTCCTGAGAGCACGTGCTGCTTCCTCGACTCCTCGCTGCCGCCGGCGCAGACGGGCATGAAATGCGGAAGCCTCCCGGAGGCGGCAGGGCGGCGTGACGGAGTCCCAGCAGGGGTGCCGCCGCAATATATCAGCCCGTGTTGCCGCCCCAGCCTCTGCCTCCGCCCCCGGCTCGGGGCGACCTTCAATATGGCGGCATTCAGTGCGGAGGCCGGCGGGATGTCCGGTTATGAACCCCTCCGGCGCGCGCCTCCCCAATAAAGCGACGCTGCGGGCTTTATAGGGCACGCGCCGGTTTACCGATACGGAGTCAGCCCGAATGCTCTACCGAGAGGCGTCGATCAGCCGCCTCGGCGCAAACGCAGCTATGATCAACTTCCAAGGGTAGCCACTTGCCGGACCTCACCTCACGACAGACCCCCCCCACTCGGGCCACAGTTACACTGGCCGGCAAGAAAAGTGAAGCTCCCAGAGGACATGTCACATGCCAATAAAGCGTCCTACACGTACTGTCTCCCTCTCTCTGGTCTGACGCTACGCACCAACATGGTAAGCTCCTTGACGACCTGTCTCAACGAAGTTGTATCTTGGGCATGGTGTCTTACTTGCTGCAAGCCCGTCCCTGTCAAGTTCTTAATCAGGTTTATCCACCGCAATGGCGCGCGTCTTCTAGGCCTTCTATCGTCAACTTCTCGTTCTATTAATGTTCTCTCCATTGCCTCTTGCCTTCTGAAAATCTGACCACAATGTTTAACTGATTTTGGCTGACAAGAGTCGACAGCCCTGTTCTGATACGGAGCTGCCTCAGGATATTCATCAGTTCGATGTGCTGTCCATGATATTCGAAGTAATTCTCTATAGCACCACATTTCCGTTGCACCAATCCTGCGACAGTCAGCCGTCTTCATCTCCGAGGTTCTGCTGCATAGGTCGCGATAGGGAATATGAGTGTCCGGATGAGGGAGAGATTTGTCTTGGCGATGATGGAGGTGTCCCTCCAGATGCGAGCTAGTTTGGGTGTAGCATTTTTCTCGCAAACGAAGTACGTCTCCGGTTCACAACCTCCAGTGTCAGTGACAACAGATCGTAAATACTCGAGGCGACTGACGACCTCGTAGGCTGCAGTATTTGTTATGTCAGGTCTGTTGTCATTAAGGCCATCTATAGTGCTCACTTTGGTCTTTGTATTATTGATCTGGAGATCGCACCGAGTGTGTAAGTATTTAAAGTTGTAATTCTCCTCGACTGGTAGAACGGCCACCAGAGTGTCTTGCAGCGGTGTACCGTAGGTCTCTAGAAGAGCGTAGCGTTCCAAAGGATTGGAAAAGGGCACAGGTCATCCCCGTTTTCAAGAAGGGACGTCGATCAGATGTGCAGAACTATAGACCTATATCTCTAACGTCGATCAGTTGTAGAATTTTGGAACACGTATTGTGTTCGAGTATAATGACTTTTCTGGAGACTAGAAATCTACTCTGTAGGAATCAGCATGGGTTTCGAAAAAGACGGTCATGTGAAACCCAGCTCGCGCTATTCGTCCACGAGACTCAGAGGGCCATAGACACGGGTTCGCAGGTAGATGCCGTGTTTCTTGACTTCCGCAAGGCGTTCGATACAGTTTCCCACAGTCGTTTAATGAACAAAGTAAGAGCATATGGACTATCAGACCAATTGTGTGATTGGATTGAGGAGTTCCTAGATAACAGGACGCAGCATGTCATTCTCAATGGAGAGAAGTCTTCCGAAGTAAGAGTGATTTCAGGTGTGCCGCAGGGGAGTGTCATAGGACCGTTGCTATTCACAATATACATAAATGACCTTGTGGATGACATCGGAAGTTCACTGAGGCTTTTTGCGGATGATGCTGTGGTGTATCGAGAGGTTGTAACAATGGAAAATTGTACTGAAATGCAGGTGGATCTGCAGCGAATTGACGCATGGTGCAGGGAATGGCAATTGAATCTCAATGTAGACATGTGTAATGTGCTGCGAATACACAGAAAGATAGATCCTTTATCATTTAGCTACAAAATAGCAGGTCAGCAACTGGAAGCAGTTAATACCATAAATTATCTGGGAGTACGCATTAGGAGTGATTTAAAATGGAATGATCATATAATGTTGATCATCGGTAAAGCAGATGCCAGACTGAGATTCATTGGAAGAATCCTAAGGAAATGCAATCCGAAAACAAAGGAAGTAGGTTACAGTACGCTTGTTCGCCCACTGCTTGAATACTGCTCAGCAGTGTGGGATCCGTACCAGATAGGGTTGATAGAAGATATAGAGAAGATCCAACGGAGAGCAGCGCGCTTCGTTACAGGATCATTTAGTAATCGCGAAAGCGTTACGGAGATGATAGATAAACTCCAGTGGAAGACTCTGCAGGAGAGACGCTCAGTAGCTCGGTACGGGCTTTTGTCAAAGTTTCGAGAACATACCTTCACCGAAGAGTCAAGCAGTATATTGCTCCCTCCTACGTATATCTCGCGAAGAGACCATGAGGATAAAATCAGAGAGATTAGAGCCCACACAGAGGCATACCGACAATCCTTCTTTCCACGAACAATACGAGACTGGAATAGAAGGGAGAACCGATAGAGGTACTCAAAGTACCCTCCGCCACACACCGTCAGGTGGCTTGCGGAGTATGGATGTAGATGTAGATAGATGTAGATGTTCGTGTTTAATGTTAATACCAGGCCTCGTAGAGTACATAAGGGGCCTGTACAGGTCAGGTGTGGAGCGATGACATTGAACGATACGTAAAAGGCGCCTACTCCTGTGATTCAGCGATATCAGCGCCTCATAGAGAAACAAAGTGGCCTCATTTTTTGTCTGCATTTGGCGTGCTGGTCGAATCGTGCGATATCCAGATTTGTGTGTCGTTTGGATGTGATAGTGCTCCGATGTTGGACTGCATGGGAACGTGAGGGCAGGCTTACTTGTGAACGTTCCTGTCAACCACGACTGACCACCAGAAGGGAGGTGCACCAAGCACATCGTACCTCCTGTAGATCTTAATTTGCCGTCTGGGAACAGGTAACGGAGTCTCTGCAGCATTCTCTGTCATCTGGTCGGAGACTAGCAGCAGCAGGACTGTGAAATTACCATTCCGTTCGTAGACTGCCGTTCTCACCACAGCACACACGACTACATTTTCAGCGCTGTCGCGTCTGGGAAGCGAGGGGTGCTGATAAACGGCGTTGCAACGTGTTCAGCGATTCGCGGTTCTGCATTGCCCCGGACGCGATCATCGGGGAGAGTTTTGAGAGGCATAGCGGTGTTACTACTAGCGTCATGATATGGGGAGTCGTCAAGTACGACTATAGGCCACTGTCTCTGGACACTGAGGGAACTGTACTGGCACTAACGTATTCCGCGGACTTCCTGCGACCTCGTGTGTTACATCTCACGTGATGCAGTCGTGGTGCCATATTTCATCAGTCCAATGCTCGGCCAAACATGACGCATGTTTCTAGGATTTGCCTGCGTGATGCCGAGATAGTCCTGTGGGCAGCAGGCACCCAGCTGTGTCGCGTATAGAACACGTGTAGGACCAGATCGCACGCCAACTCCGTCCCAGAGACAGTGCCCAGGATATCAGGAACCAGTTACGGCAGTTCGCTTCAGGAGACGATACAACGGCTTCACGGAGCTATTACGAAACCGAATCACTACACGCGTCCTGTCCTGAGATGTTGGAGCATCATACTGATAAGTGTGCTCAAATTGCGAACTCACTTGCAAATACCCTCACAACTTGTGAAATTTCATTTGGATTCCTCTTCGCATCCTCCGTGCTTCACTTTTTTTGCCAGACGATGTACTTCCGATAGAGTCTAGTGCGCACAGACACGGATCCAATCGGCAGCGAGGGGAGGGAGGGAGTGGAGGCGGCAAAGGAGGATATGGGTGTCATGGCGCACCCACCCTGCTGCAGGCCACACTTAAGTAAAAGCGCTTACATTTTTACGTAATCCACTTTCACAATTTCTCAGCCAACTTTCATATGTTAAAATGGTACGAAAAGTTAAACTCGAGAATCGCGAGAGATCCTAGAAATTACTAGCAATGTTTAACAGAAGAACGGAAAAACTAGCAGAGGTTGGCTTTGAGGAAAAGTAGTTTGGGTTTCACAGAAATGTTGCAACGCGCGAGGTAATACTGGCCGTACGATTTAGCTTAGAAGATAGGTTGAAGATTACAAACTACCGTGTATAATATTTGCAGATTTACAAAATACTTTTGACATTTGTGAAGGTAATGGTGATAAGAAGCAGGGACGGAAGTTTATTTAGAACTTTTAAAGAAACGAGACTGGAGTTGTAAGAGTCGAAAGACTCGTAAGGGCAACCCTGGTTGAAAAGGGAGAGACTGATTGTAGCCTGTCCCAGATGTCATTCAGTCTTCACATTGAGGGGGCTGTGGAGGAAACAAAGCTGAAATATCCAAAGTGAATTCAAGTTCAGGGAGAAGAAATAAAAACTTTGCCAGAATGAGATTTGGAAGGTAAGAGACGAGGTACTGGCAGAAGTAAGGCTGTGAGGACGGGACGTGAGTCGTACTTGGGTAGCTCAGTTGTTAGAGCACTTGCCCGCGAAAGGCAAAGGTCCCGAGTTCGCGTCTCGGTCCGGCACACAGTTTTAATCTGCCAGGAAGCTTCAAAAACTTTGCCGTTTCCGAATGACATTGTAATTCTATCAGGAGAGGACTAAGGACGGCCAAGAACAGGTCAGCGGAATGTATAGTGTCGTGTCAAGAGATTAAAATATAAACAACAGAAAAGGAAAAATAATGTACTCGAATTGGATCAGGCAATGCTTTGGGGACATGTACCGCACAGGAGGACACCAGGAGCGCTTTTCCAAACAACCCCTGAATGGAAACGGTGTACGACCCATGTACCACACAGGAGGACACCTTGTACCCATTTCCACGCAACAGCCGAATGAAGGAAGTGTACGACATATGTAATGGGCAGGAGGGCATCAGGTGCCCATTTCCACACAACCTCTGAGTGGGGAGACCGGTTACTCATTTCCACGGAACATTCGAGTGAAGGTTGGTGTACCACACATGCGCCGGAGAGGAGGAAACCAGGTGCGCATTGCCACGCAGCCTGCGGGAGAAGTAAGGTGTACCACTGACGTACCGAGCGGGATGACACCAGGTGGGCATTCCCACGGAACCTCCAAGTGATGGAAGGTGTATAGCATATGTTCCGGACAGGAGCAGACCAGCCGCGCATTGCGACGCAACGGCCGAGTGAAGGAAGATTCAGATGGTTCAAATGGCTCTGAGCACTATGGTACTTAATATCTGAGGTGATCAGGCCCCTAGAACCTAGAACTACTTAAACCTAACTAACCTAAGGACATCACACACATCCATGCCCGAGGTAGGATTCGAACCTGCGACCGTAGCGGTCACGCGGCTCCAGACTGTAGCGCCTAGAAACGCTCGTCCACTGCGGCCGGAGTGAAGGAAGGTTTACAACCCATGTACTGGACAGGAGGACACCAGATGCGCATCTCCATGCAAGCTCCGAGTGAAGGAAAGTGTACCACCCATGTACCGGACAGAAGGACATGAGGTGCGAATTGCCACGCAAGCACCAAGTGACGGATGCAGAAGCGTGAACACCGCACTGCTGCGTCACAGGGTAGTATGAATATATACGCTGTAACTTCAACGCTAGGTAGCCACTGTGACAGTCAAACGTTGCTGAAGTGAGGTCGGCGACCGAGAAGAGTCAGTCATCTACCACAGCGAGACGAGAGCACTGACAAAAATGCAACAAGTGACTGTTGAGAGGGCGGAAGCAGAAATTGTTCTGTGTCAAGAGGCAATCTCCCACTTCTCTCCTTGCCAGTTATCCTCGGAAGGACGGTGGTGAGCTTATTTCGACGGTAGGCGCAGTGTATGAAGGTTGAGAGACAGTTATGTATTTCCGTAAGTTACAAGTAGTGTCTTGACTCGCTGTTGATGCTGGCTGTCGATCCCTGTAGAGGAATCGTGTCATGACCGGCCTTCAGTCTGCTCAAGGTAGCTGACACCGCGCGCCTGGTCCTCGTCGGCTGCTGGTGTGGCGTGTCTCTGGCGCTGGCCGTACCGCGATCGCGCGGCTGTGAGTGAAGGCGGCGCGTGTATTAGGCATAACACATGCCGATCTGTGAGGTGTTCTGACGCTTCCCGCTCGCCGCCGATCTTCTATATCTGTCAAGCCGCGATGCCGTTTGTAGTGTAATCGTGCAGTGCGACGACCCTTGCTGGCCGTTCGTGTAGCCTGGCCCCTCGACCGACGTATCAGGGACGGTGCTTTCCTGGCCCGGGACGATGGCAAAGTATGAGGGTAAGTCAAATGAAAACCTTAAATTTGTAATACCAAATCGAAATTTCGCCCCGTTATCCTGTAAGTTGGTAAGAGTGCGACAAACAGCGTCCAGAATGGCCTGTAGGTGGCAGCATAGTGCAGAAGCACACATACCGTCGCACTATCAGTATAAAGATGGCCGCCCCACTTGCGACTTGCACCAGGGAAGATCAGTGTTCTGTTATTCGATTTTTGCGTAGTGAAAGTGAAATTCATCGACGACTGAAGGTTCAGTATGGAGATGCATGTTTGTCATAGCAGCAAGTCTACGAATGGAGTAGGAAGTTCGCAAACGTGTCTTCAGTGGAAGATGCTCCTCGTTCAGGTCAGGCACAACGAGTTGTGACTGCACAGAACATTGCAGCAGTTGAAGCCTTAGTGAAGGAAAACCGCCGAGTGACACTGAATGACATTGCAGCATGTTTACAGATTAGTCATGGGTCAGTACACCACATTGTGCACGATGTGCTCCAGTTTCACAAAGTGGCTGCAAGATGGGTGCCACGGCAGCTGACTCCTGAAATGAGAGAACGACGTGTTGATGCTTCTGAAGAACTTCTTAGGCGCTGGCGCTTTGAACGAGAAGGTGATGGCTTCCTTGAAAGAATCGTTACTGGGGACGAAACCTGGGTTCACTTCCACCAACCGGAAACGAAGAGAGCGAGCAAGGAATGCGCCATTCCTCATCACCAAAACCAAAGAAGTTTCAAACAGAACCATCAGCAGGGAAGGTTATGCTGACTCTCTTTCTGAACGAAAAAGGCGTCATTTTGGAGCATTACATACCTAGAGGGACCACTGTCACCAGTGCATCATACACAGATCTCCCAAAAATCATCTGCGGCTTGCAATCAAATCAAAGCGACGTAGACTGCTGTCAGCAGGTGTCATTTTGCAATATGACAATGCAAGACCCCACACTGCCCGTACAACACTTGCAACAATCACACACCTGCATTTTGAGTGTCTTCCTCATCCACCATACTCACCAGACCTTGTCCCAAGTGATTTCCATATGTTTGGACCACTCAAAGACGCAATGGAAAGAAAGAAGTTCTGTTCTGAT